>NC_136976.1:42244430-42359430 GCF_032717465.1 Coenobita brevimanus
TTGAGAGGGCTCTCCCTACGTGCTAAGGGGTCTTTGTATGCAGCATGTGTTAGGAGTGTAATGCTGTATGGCAGTGAGACCTGGGCAGTGAAGGAGGAAGACATTCCCCGGCTCAGACGTACAGAAATGACAATGATTAGGTGGATGTGCAGTGCGTCCCTGCGTCCAAGGCCTGGAGGGGCTGGGTTTACAATGGAAGAGTTGAGAGGTAGGATGGGACTGGAGTGTATTGGTGTTGTGATGAGGAGAGGTAGATTGAGGTGGTTTGGACATGTGGAGAGGATGGGGGATGATAATTGGGTGAGGAAGGTGAGAAGTGTTAATATTGGGGGTGGGGTTATGAGGGGTAGACCGAGAAAGACATGGGACGAGGTCATTAAGTGTGACCTTAGGGTTAAGGGACTGAACAGGGAGGCTGCAATGGATCGTGCAGCGTGGAGAGCCGCCATTAGGTGACCAAGGCCGACACATGCAAGCATGTTGGAGCCTTTAAAAACGAAAACGAAAACGAAAACGAATATATATATATATATAGAAAATGGTGAACTTTTGATCCATAACTGTTGTAATGTAACGAGCATTGCTGTTTGGTAGGATCCCACATATGTACCCTGATGATGGCCACGTGAAGTGTCCGAAAATTCGGGGAAATATATCGAAGGAAAATGCTGGCGAGTGTCATCTCCATCCTTTTTTGTCTTTTATGGACGTTACGGTGCCATGGGTCTATTGCAGATGTGCTGATTTTATATATATAGATATATATATATATATATATATATATATATATATATATATATATATATATATATATATATATATATATATATATATATATATATACACACACACACACACATATCACACTTGGGGTTCGTAATGTAAGATGACCTCCGTTTGCATAGTGGTTCACAACTATGTCTTTTTTTTTTTTTTTGCGTCAGACCATGGGCAAATGCTTCAGCAGCTAATTAACTGAGGTCCAACAGTTATCCTGCCTACCACACACCTTCACATGTTACTACTACAGCAATAACTCCTGTCCATACTGCTCGGGCAGTCTCATACACCACTGGTGTATTGGCATTAGCGGGAGTGTTTTTATGACATGTTAACGGGTCTCACGGTAGATCAGTAAAATCTGCTAAATAAAATTCACATCCTTTAAACAGTTCATTGCCGTTGCCGGGATTCGAACCGTCTGCCATTGTTAAAGCAGACCAACTCTATACCGACTCGGACACCGCCTACCTTTGAGATGAGTGTGTTGGATGGTAATGAAGGTGTGGGTCTTGGAGGTGCATATTTGTGAAATAATGATAATATTATCTGCTTTGTTGAGCCGAGAGGGTTCTGCGGAATGGCTGAGAGTTGGTACAAAGAATTTTCAGTTGTCTGCCTTGTTTATGTTGTTTTTTGTGGTCAGTTTTATTGTTTAACTGCTGGACCCTTGTGATAATGTTTGTGTGTGAGAGGGGAGATGTGTTTGAGTTAGTCACATTGTTTTGTGAGCCAAGTAATCTTCGGTGTTAAATTTGGGGTGAAGTATCGTCAGTTCCTTCCTGGAATTTGGTGTTTGTCTGAGCCGAGTATAATTTTTTAAAATATTGTAGTGTTACTGACAACGCTGGTGGATGGTGTGTTGTTCATGATGCCGAAATGTTGTTCTGTTCCTTCTATGAATTTTGCCAAGTTTACATTCTTGTCATTTGTGTAAGTGATATGTGACCGCTCAGATCTGGAGTGCATTCCTGCTCTGGCTTGGGATGTATTCATATGATGAATATGATCTGGAGATGTCTGTAGGGAGTTTGGGTTCCATTCAGTAGCTTGTGGTGAAATAAAATATGGGAAAACATAATGTTATGTGCGGGGAAGAGGGTGGCGGTGTGTTAGGTGTGGAATATATGTATATTGTGAAGTGCCATTGAGAATGTACATATCGTGATGCAATATAGAGGCCTTGGTGGTTGTTTTCGTTGTTTTGTACCAGGCACGTTTTTTGGTGTTAAAGGTCTCAGCAACCGTAAAGTTAGGTATCTGTGTTCGGGAGAGGAGCTAAGGTTTGTATTATGCTGGTATGGCATCGAAGGTGTCAAAGGGTTTGTAATACTAATTATTTATATTTGAGCAAATTTGAGAATGAGTGACTGTTTTTAAATTGCTGTTCTTTTGGAAGAGTGACTGTGTTGTCTGTGTTGGGTCTTTGTACATGATGGATGTGTGAATGTAAGTGATGTGGCCTCCATGCAGCATCAATTGTGTGTGTGTATGTGTGCGAGAGAGAGAGAGAGAGAGAGAGAGAGAGAGAGAGAGAGAGAGAGAGAGAGAGAGAGAGATTTGTATCCTGTAGTAGTGCTATGTGAATGTTGTGTCTGATATTCTCTCAGTGTGGTGGTTTAGTGCGGAGGCCATCGATAGTTAGATGTAACATGTTTATGTTACATGTTTGCAGCGGTGTGCATCTGGTATGGGTCTGAACTGGAGATGTAAAGTTTGTGTGCAGTGGGAGACTTGTGTTGGAGGAAGACGTGTTGGCGAGGGGTGATAGGCTCTGTGTTAGGAGTAACAGGGAGTGTGTTGGTGGATGTGTTGCACCTGTCACATATCCATGTGCTGTGCTGTTGTTTGGTATTTGTGTACCAAACAACACAACAGTGTTGTGTATGTGGTCTGAATCTATTGTCCATAAGAACTAGGCTACAGCTAACAGATCCACGTATTCGTCTAGTACATACGATGGGTAGGGTGCAAAGCAGGGATGGAATGAATACAAAAGATTAGCAATCGAATACGAATACTTCAACCTTCTAGAAACACGAATATACAGAAATACTGTGAATTCGATTTCGAATATGGATTTTTTATGAAATTACTCATGAATGTATTCGCGAATAATCTTCAATAAACAAATAACTTCTAGCTACTGGTCAGCCTAGTACCGTACTAAAGTTATGTGATTGTAAATGATTTTAAGTTGGCGCCAGTTTTCAGTACGGAGATATCAAATTAGATTTATCCTATGTATAGCAGTAGAAATATGTCCTTATGTTTTCCCATTAGCCAAGTCGCAATAGGAACGCAACATATAATTATTAAGCCAAGTCTCTAGTAGTCTTAACTTGTAGGCCTCACTTTTCTTCTTCAAAACTTTTAAAGATATTTTTAATAATGCCACTTTTATGTGTTGCAAATGGTGATATTGTGAAACTACTTCAAATTCCATGGTAATGTGGCCAACTGGCAAAGAAGCTCTAATGAATGGCATCTGAGAAAGAGATGTTTAAATAAAGCTGTGTAATGTATGAAATCAACGAGCTACTTGTAAATTAACAGAAAAATGGTATCTTGAGAAAATAAAGCATTGCTTTTGTATGTATACAAAAATGCAATTAAGTTTCCACCCACAAAGCAAAGTGCAGTAGTATCATACTGTTGGAATTCCGACAAATGTCCATTATTCTTAATGAACACTGACATCTCAAATACTTTATCACTGAGCCTAAAACGTTCACTCCTACATAGCTTCCCTCCAATACTAAATATGCGCCCCACTGGAGCAGAGAAGGCTTGAAGACTTAGATAGTGCTTGGCTACTCCTGATAAAAATGGGTTATCAGTCTCATGAGCTTTACAGAACTGCAGTGGGCTGCTGCCTACAGAAGAGCAGGGACTTTCTAAAAAGTTTTTCAGTTCTGCATTCACAGGGGATGAAGTGGGAAAAACAGACTGGATGTAGCCATAAAGCTAAACAGTTTACATTTTTTAATTGGGACTGAGGAAGAGTGGATCTTATATTCTTTTGTGAATTTATTGAGTCAGATATAGTACTTTGTAGTAGCTTTTCAGTTTCTTGCGATAACAGCCTGTGTGTAGTCATATGTACCTAGATTATTGATGCACCAATTAAGTTTGAATTTGGAGTCTTAGGCAGCAGGTAAACGGAGGGCAGAACGCTGTTCATAAGGTGTCAGTCAAAGTTTGGATTGACTGTGTCAGTACAAGATTGCTGTTGTACATTGACTGCAAGTTACTGACCTCAGGTTTTAGCCCTAGGACACATGCTATGACATAATTAGATGTGACAGTGTTATGACCATGCGTGAAACTTGTTGTTTCAGCAAACAGTGCCAAGACTGTTACCAATTCAGTATGCACAGACCGATCACGATAAGTAGGCATAGATGCAGTAGTCTCTAGTTTATCCAATTTTTCATCAGGAATTTTCAGTAAAGACTTAATCGTATTAACTTCAGAATTCCATCTTGTTGGTATTACTGCTTGCAGTTTGGCCTTTCCTTCTTGCAGATTTGCTGCATGAGTAGATTTTCTGACATTGACTACTATTGCAGACGCCTTTGATATAACCCTATGTAGTGATCCAGCTTCCCTCATACCATCCTTTACAGCATGCTGCAGAGTGTGTGAAAAACAAGGGGCATATTTAAGAAGGAAACTAAATACATCATTTGAAGAGTTTTGCACATCTAGAGATTCATTATCTGATTCTGAGTCATTCTTTGAACTACTGTCAGACCGATCTACCTGTTGAATATAATGTTCTTGTTTTGAGGGCTTGGGTCCAGCTGACGAGAAAGAATTATTCATATCTGACGTATTGTCCTTGAGTACATAAAATACTTTGTTGGTGATCTTAAAGAAATTAACTGCATCCTCAAAGTGGGCAAGGATATTTTCTGAGTTGTGACGACCTGTATCTCCGACAAGAAAACATTACTGAGTGTAGCTTCCAGTCATGTATGAAGTGGACAGTCGTTCCTGGATAGCTTTGCATTTGTCTGTTACTCCAGATAGCTACAGTAATATTAATGTTTGACACAAGTTTCCTTCTATAGATGGTAGTTTGTTGGAGCTCTTCATACTTGTTTTTAAACAAAGTTGTTGACAGATGGCTACAACTTGGGATAACATATCGAAGTTCCAATGTACTTATTATATCTTTATATTCTCCTGCCGTTACAAGTAACAGTGGTTGTAGAGTTCTAACAATGAAGATGACAATTTGTCGGTAATTAACTTCTGGTGTAAGTGTGAAGGTTTGAAGTGTTCTGTCTCCATTCAGGTAGATGGTATTGTGAACTAAATGTAGTAAGACTAACCGCAGACCTTTGTAGCAGCACTGACGCATGATTATGCTGCAGATAAAGAGAACGAAAACCATAGCTCTAATAACACTGACTACAAATTTACTTTCAGTATGTGTCTTTTTTTTATATGTCTCAACCCAAAGGATAGTGTGAATTATGTACTGTACCAATTTAAATTTGCCAATAAAGCGTAGAAACCCGAAAAAAAACAGTACATTGAAGCTAACATGAAGATACAAGCTTCTAATAAGGATGATCATACTTCCCATAATGATAAATTTAGCTGTTTCATGTGAAATTCAACAGTTTGGAATCAGATACAAGAAACCGTTCCTAGATCTAGACCTAGGGTTGCTAGGTTTCCAGTTTTGGTCTGGAGTCTCTGGTATTTCATCAGTGTCTCCGGTCTCCTGTCAGACAGCGAAAATCGCCGGATTTTTACCAATCTTACTTAATGTTATTTGTTTTTCAGTGTAAAAACTTAATCATTTTCACAGCGAGTCTACTGGAATTTTTTTAGTGACATTATTTTCCGGATGGCATCATTATGATGGCGCTAATTTCCCTGAACAAGAGCGCCGTTGTCATGATGATCGTGTCCTCCCTCCTCCCTTTTTCACCATCTTAAAAATGGCATGCATAATCCTCTTACATAACCTTATGTTGAGAATCATGAGACTCGTTTCCCCCCTTTTTTGAGGTGGATGCCTCCCACCTCCACTTTTTTTTTTTTTTCTTTTTCTTGAACATATATGTACTACTGAACTGAGGAAATGAAGTACTGTATATTTGGCCCCACCCCTTGGAAAAGGAATTTAATTTGTTGACCCTCCCCATCACATACACATACGGAAAAAAAAAGTCCTCAGTTGAAGGACCAGAAGTCAATTGCTTAAAAAATAATTCGCCAGTAGTTGGGCAGACGTACCTTTAGATGCTGCAGTAAGTTAGAGGTTGTTGTTCCTTAAAGTTGATTTTTTTTTTTTTATAATTCCCACAATATTTACAGTGCGCTTTGATGGCACCACTTGTCTTGGGGGATAATGAAATGGTCGTACACCACTTGTAGTTGATTAGATGACATTTTATGATTTTCGAATGGTTAAAGGAACTGTCACAATACTCAGATAAATGCCAGTAGTCGATCTGTTAAAACTGCAGAACCTGGCGAGGGAATGAAGGTTATATAAGAATATGATTATCCACGCAAAAACAAAATCGACTCTTACACAGTGATTACTCCTAGCATAATGATTTCTCTTTAGTCAGTAATGTAGAAAGACTATCAGTGTAACTTAGTTATTAGCAAATTTCATTGCTTGAAGCTAAGATCACGAATTCACGCTCGAAATCCTGGCTCTACTGTACATTTTCATAATTCACTCACTAATTCAACTTCACACAGCGTATTTGTCGTGTAGATGACCAAAGACTGAGCCGATCAGTGGCTGATTATCAACATCTCACCCGTCGCACTTCGTAACGACGTGTACTGGACACGTTCAGCAGTACCACCTCAAACGTACTGGATATGTTGAGAAAAACCAACTTCATTTGGTTCACTTCACATACCATTTTTTGGTAATGCGTATTTTAATACCTCTCTATGCGTTCAAACTGAAATTGGCTGTCAAATAGATGGTTATTTTAACAAGTCTGCGATTATTCGTTAAATTATTCGATGAATACGAATTATTTGCCCATGTATTCGAATGCGAATACCTTGATGTCTTATAACAGTAATTCGAATACGAATACGAATAAACATAAATATTGTCTTCGAATTCATTCGAATACGAATACTCCTTCCCTGCCAATAATCCATTGTTCAGAATGGTTTTTAAAAATCTACTGAGGACAAGACAAAAAGCATCCATTTTATTTCGTACTGAGGAGAGAGCAAACACATGATTGCTTTAGACCCAGTAATCCGGTGCTGAAAATGTTATGGACAAACACACATATGTGGGATTAACCATCCAAAGATGGCGTGGGGCAGCGTTGAAGTAAATCCACCTGGCTCTGACGTCATTATTTCACGCGTTCTCGTTTACTGGTCAAGATGATAGGAAACGTGATGTTGGTACAACTAACATGATATATATTTGATACGAGTATTGCAAGATTAGATATAAGTAACGAATGAAAACATTTGCTGATGGAAGTTCATGGAGGTTAAATGGTTAATATATCACAATTGAACAACCAACTGAGACAAGTCATTTCATCCAAAGAAGAAGTACATTCATTTGTTTATACCTACACGATAACAAAATGAATGCAGATAACATGCCAAATACACACTACATCAATTTATCCACAGGTGGTTAGCAAATAAGTTTGTAATGATATTACGATTTTGGATCATAATTAATCCATGAAGTCATTGGTATGGTGGCCATCTTACCATGTCAGAGTCGTTCGACCTTCAGCTACGCCCGATTTCCAGAAGGATTCTGCGTTTCCTAAACATTATCAAGTAACTGTGACTGCTAATGGTCGGTATTTGCCTTGTAAATAATTTGCTAAGTTATGATCTGTGAAAGAGTAACGATACCGCGGCCGGGTGCAGGTAGACAGTGTTCTAAGGCGTATTCTTTTTTTTTTTTTTTTTTTAGTTGATATGATACATAAATGCTACATTTTTACTTATTACTACATTTTTACCATTTAAGTATAGGAGATCTAAATAATAGTATATATCTGTGCATCCTAACTATATTTTTCATTCATTCATTCATTGCCAGACGCCATGTATCCCAGACGGGGTGGCCAAGGGCTTAGAGTTAATTGTTTTACAGGGAGGGGCACTAATCCTCCACCAACCCCACTTGACACGTAGGGATCATAATTAATCCATGAAGACATTGGTATGGTGGCCATACCAATGTCTTCATCCTGTGCAATGAATGGGTAACATGGGAATTTTCCACCGGTATGGAAATATGTCCGCCTCTTCCACGTGTAGGTCCGTCTCTCATTAGTTTTTCCACATTAGTAGATCACTTCCACGAAACAGCAACCAGGTGTGTGTGTGTGTGTGTGTGTGTGTGTGTGTGTGTGTGTGTGTGTGTGTGTGTGTGTGTGTGTGTGTGTTAGAATTAAATAAAGAAAACACCAACTGCCAAGCAAGTTTTTTGGAATTTAATATCAAAATAGAAAACAAAATGATATTAACAAAACTCTATGATTAAAGAGATTATTATAATCTTGAAATTGTATCATACCCAGATTTGTCGGGAAACATACCTAGAGTTCCAGCATACGGTGTATACAAGTCTCCATTGCTATGGGTAGCAAAGGCAAGTACAAATTTGGAAAACTGTATTACAAGAATCCAACACATCACAAGAAAATTTCTCAGTCAAGGATTTTTCAAAACAGAATTACAGTACGTTAAAGAAAGCGAATCATCGTCACTATAACTCCTCCAGACATTTGAAAGGAGCAATACACAGTCTTACAAGAGAAATATTTGATACTGCTATGGATACAATAGTAATCCAGAGTCGTCGACGGGCAGAGAGTGCTCACGGGATCACTCCTGGCTCTGTAGCAGATTAAAATCAACACTAACAAATGCCAATTATACCTACCAGTTTGGACTCAGCTGGATGCGACTTAATCGACCATAACAACATCAAAAGCCATTCCTTTCATTTACAACAACCAATTATACCTAGCACCTTAGACTCAACTGGGTGCGACTTAATCGACTGTGAAAACAATAAACTATTCCTACCAAATTAAACTCCACTGGATGTGACATATTTGTCCCATCCATTCATATATGTGTGCTAAAAATACCTTTCTAATAATATCTGCCTGTAACAAGAAAAAAAAAATGTCTTTGCTGTTGACTGTGATATATTCTTTCAGATATTTGTATTATAAAAACTGCGAAATACTAGAAATACTACAGCAGCACTGGACTGTACAGGGAAGGGAATACCGGAATATAACAGGTGCCCTTAAATTCATGCTCTCAGCCTCAATAGATGGCACGACCACCACTGCACGTTCTTAGTAGGGCCCTTTTACATATTGTCTCTGCCCGAGCCCCGCCCTTACCCTGCCCCCCCATCCCCTCCACTCTCGCAGTCTCAGCCACCGACCACTCACGTGTGACGCTGGATTATTCTGATTTTCCTCAAGGATGTTCTGTGACTATACCATGTTACAATGAAGATACAAACGCTGGCGGTGGAAAGGACGTGCATTATGTGGTGTTGAAATGAACGCTAATAGCAGTAATAGTGATAATACACTGATAGTGACTGTGACAGTGATGATAGTGACAAAGTAATGGCAGTAACAGTGATAGTACAGTGACTAACAGTGTCAGTGACAGTGATGGTACAGTGACTAATACGTGATAACAATTACTGATAATGGGAGTGACAGTGGTAATAGTGATTGATAATGGTAGCGATTATAGTTACTGATAATAGCAGTGACAGGATATTACTCATAAATGACAGTGATAATAACAGTGGCGATGCGAAAATGCATATAATAGCTGTGAAAGATAATCGCAGTGATAAGTGACTGATTACGACACAGTGAACAAACAGGCACTGATAACAGCATCAAGCGATAACAGCAGTAAATGAAAATAGCAGTAATAGATAATAGTAAGTAATGACAGCTTAATTGAATATAACATTTATACTAGCAGTAACTGTGATGCCAGTAGTAACAATAATAACTAGAAGACTGTAAGTGTCAGAGACAGTTACGGATCTCCACCCATGAGAATATTGCTGAACTTAGTTTTTTTGTAAAAACTCAAAACTGTTGGTCAACCTGCCACCCAAAAGTATACAGAACTAATCCAGGACCAAACAAAACTTCTAGGGGCAAGATGGGCTCCATTTATGTTTGCCTTTTCTTCTATGGAGGAGGAATTGAAATTTATTGAAAGTGGGGTGTCCTAAATATCATGTCACGCATGAATGACCTTTTTTTTTTTTTTTTTATACAAATATTTGGCAATAATTTTATCACGGGATCTCCTGCCATGTTCATGTACCTTAATACTTTTGGAAAAAACTGAGGTTGAATATTAGTGATTTTTTGACATTTTGGGACGTGTGATTTTGAAAAGTAGATGAAAGTCACTGAACTGCGTCAGTGTTATAGGGTCATGGTGCATTACATCCTCAATAAGAATGACTAAACTCGGAGACGAAAAGTGACGATAAAAGTTAGTAAATATAATGTGGGAAACAAAGATCTCCACCTATGGTAATGGGTAGAGATCAATATGTGACTAATAAACAGCGGTACGTGGTAGTAGTAGTAACAGTGATAATAGTTGTCAGTGATAATAACACCGTTGCAATTGCTGAAACATTGATAATAGCAGTAACAGTAACGAGTAAGTGCGTGGTAGTTCTAGGTGAGGGAAATTTGATCCATCTTCCAGGCAGCAGGGGTACCTGAAGCAAACCTTAACTTCCCAGACGAGTACGAGAGTTATGCCAGCAAAAACACTGTCTATAGGCTACACGTAAAATATGACCACCAACTTCACCAAGTAAGTGTCGCTACTTCATCATCTCAGCTTGAACATGCATAGCAGAGCTGTCTGACCGTGTCAGGCGTGAGCTGGCAGACCGATATACTACATACTCACATAGGAATGGTGATAGTGAGATCTTTAATTTTTCTTCTGAACAAGAACTATCCCTAAGAGACAGAATTCGCAGCGTAGCTTGGTGTTGGTGGTGATGTGGATGTGATGAAAGGAAGAGGCCTTGGCTGAAGGGTCGTGTATCAAGGAAGACCCATGTTATTAGTTAAACTGTAGCAATGAATACTGTAATGTTGGGAATGATGTGTGAAGTACTGTACATACGGCACCTATACTTCACAGCCTTTCTTCGAGGAATAAATCAGGATCCTGAACACAAGAGTCGTGGCTTAAGAGGTCCATTCCAGCGACCATGGCTTGGTGAGTGTTAGTTTTTAATTTTTGTTCTTTACCGCGCTTATATTTATCTGTATGTTCTTACAGGTTTTTGAGTATGGTGTTAGTTATAGTACAAAAATATACATTTTTCATATTTTATTATTAATACTCCTTAATTCATGTTACAATTCATATTCCCTGTGACCATTTTTATTAAATCGGACGAACGGTGACGTAACTAAAGGAAACCTCATCTCTTATGATCTCAGACAGCGTCTTGGTGGATTCGTTGGGTGTCAGACACCACATGTGTACTGTACTGTTTCTTTATCCACTTCATCTACTCATAGACACCAAAGCTTCTTAAAGTAAACGACGATAGACAGATTAGAAAGGAAATTTGGTAAGAACAAACAAGTAGCTGGATAAAAACAAGAAGAGGGTAGTTAAAAGATTCACAGTTACCATCAAGGTTTTAGTAAAATCCTTCAAGGTTAATTACTACGAGTTTGCAAGGAATGAAAAAAGATCACCAGTGGAACGCCTTTGACAGAACCCATATTAGTGATAGGATGATTAGGTGTAAGAATGAACCTCTCTCTCTCTCTCTCTCTCTCTCTCTCTCTCTCTCTCTCTCTCTCTCTCTCTCTCTCTCTCTCTCTCCATTCTTTAGCCCTTTTACAGCAATAGCCTTCTTACATGATCCCTCGATGTATCTTCACACTCTCTCCTTCATTGTACAGCTGCTGTCAATAGTTCGTTTACAATATCGAAACTAATTAAAGTATATTGGTTTTTCTAAATTACATATAATTAATAGTAAACACCCACTGTAATAATTTGTGGCACCCAATGCTTCGATACCATTTGCAGCTATCACTGGCAAAGAAGTCCTGAGTACATGGTAAGGCTTGGTACGCTTGATCCTGCTTCCCTGTATCTCTCCGTCCCTCCTTACCCTCCTCCCCATTCTCTCTCTCTCTCTCTCTCTCTCTCTCTCTCTCTCTCTCTCTCTCTCTCTCTCTCCCTCTCTCACCAGATAGCCTGTAGTATAACTCCCTTAGATTCATGTCGTGTTTAACAAATAATTCACAGCAATGGACATAATGCTCAAAGCAAGATTTCAAAGCAGCAAAACATTTTCCACTAGATAATATAGAAATCAAAGTGCTATATGTTTGCCAGGCACCCATTGCATCCGAGGTTACCACCCTAGGATTTTCTAACACGTTCTGATACAATGAGAACTACTATCAGCATTTAGAGATTGGACAGATGGCAAACTATATAGACCTAACTGTCCCGTATATTCAACACCCCATGAATGACTCATGTAAAGTATATACAGTATGTATCGTAGTATGGTTATAAAATCATCCACATCAGTGACACTTGACTGTAGTAGTGCATGAATTATGAAACTAAGAATTGTATATCACCAGTTTGACAAAGATGATAACATCGCGGGGGGGAGGGGGTGATCGGTAGGCATATTCATTTATTTTAGGATACTCAGACGGTTCTCGATCTGCGTGTAATGTGAGGAATGTGTTGCCTACGAACCTGCTTCATCTTGGACAATTTGAGCATCGAGTGAGCATTTTTGTTATTCAAAGTGGTTTCTGGTTCTTCGTAAAACTTCTTAGATAGCGATTTGCTTTGCACATTACACATCAACATCCTCGTTTATTTTTATGAAAATTGTTGATACTCAAACTCTCAATGTAACGTAATAAGCAAAACAAATTTAGTAAACGGAGTTACGAAGCCTTCGATGCCTTAGTAAATACTGGCCTGAGGCAAAGCAGGTCAGGAGCACCAGCCTGACATGTTAACTCAGGTTATTTTCAATCTCTCGTCTGGTGTGTCAAATTTTATTATGCTAAAAGTGCCGGTAATTTTTTTAGTGGGTGCACTGTGCATGCAGGCAGGATGTGTTGTGGTTTTATTAGTGTGATCCCCAGACGTATAAAAGGATTATTGGCTGCAACTGTCCAGCGTCCTGTAGCCATATTAACATTTCTCTCACCACCCACGTTCATCAGTTTATGTTTTCGCAATTTCTCTCTCAAGGTTTGCGTCAGTAATCGCCCGTTTTAATTTTTCACGTAGTACCATTTTTCCCCGCAGTAAATTCGACACCCTCAAATCTGTTGTGGGAAATTCCTTGCTATCCTTTCATTTCTTCTTTCTTGCTGCATCGGAAATAATCGCAACTCATGTCTTTCCAAATTACTGCCTCCATGAAATTAGTTCCTATAATCTCCATAAACAAGATGACAAATTGTTGTTCTTGCTGCTACCGAACGATTTTATTCAACTTTACGGAGAAATTTCGTGAAGTGGGATCTGGAGGCTACATCTAACTCATCTAGTGCATATTGCCTCACGTAAGCTGGGCAGAATTTAGATATGCCAAAAACTAAATATACAAAACGTGCTCAGTTTGAAAGGGTTAGTGAAAAGGATAGCGGTGGTAGCGTTTGTCTGCAGTAACAAGTGTAACTGTCGTGTGCCGTTAGAGTAGCAGTTGTAATCGCTTTGCCAGACAATACTGTTAGCCCTAATACGCAGGGATGGAGTGAATTCAAGGAACTAGCATTCTAGGAAGACGAATACTAATACAACAAAGAAATGCAGTGAATTCGAGTGCGAATACGAATACGTAATGAAAGTATTCATGAATGCATTCATAAATACCTTTGCTAAAAAATAACTTCTAGCTATTGGTCAGCCTAGTACTATACAAGTTATGCAATGTTAAATAACTTAATAACTGGCGCCAGTATTCACTACCTGTATATCAGACATCCTATGTATGGCAGTAGAAAGATACTCTTATGTTTTCCTAGTAGCCTATTTTTTTTTTTTTTTTTTATGTGTACGACTCTGGGCAAAGGCTTCACGGCCTATATCTCGGGGGCAGTAGCCTATCCCAAGGCCCAGTAGTCCTCCTACACCTCCACGTGTCACCACTTCGTCGCTAACACCCACCGTCCATATTGAATACATGCTAGGGCTGTCTCATACAGGACTGGCGTATTGGTATTAGCGGGGGTATTTTTACGACATGTCGGCGGGTCATCTGGTAGATCAGGAAAGTCTGCGTTTTATGACAGTCACATCCTTAAACTGCTACCCTGCCCCAGCCGGGATTCGAACCTGGGTCCATCAGGACTGCAGGCCGCCTCTCTACCGATTCAGCCACCGCCTCCCCCAGTTACAATAGGAACACAACATATCACATTAAGCCAAGTCTCTAGCAGCCACATCTTGTAGGGCTCGCTTTTTTTCAATAGAATTTTAAAGAAAATATTAATAATACCAATTTTCTGTGAAGCAGATGGTAATATTTTGCAGCGATTTCACATTTCATGGTACCGGTAATGTGGCCAACTGGCCAAGATGATCTAATGAAAGGCTACTGAAAAAGAGAATTTCGGATAAATTTATGTTGTGCACGAAAAGTACAGGCTACTTGTAAATTAACATAAAAATGGTGTCATGAGAAAATAAAGTAGTACTTTTGTATGTACTTCTCTAACCACAAAGCAAAGCGCGATAGTGTCATACTGTTGCAGTTCCGACAAATGTCCATTATTCTTAATGAACACTGACATCTCAAGTATTTTATCGCTGAACCCAAAACGTTCACTCATATGTAACTCTCCTCCATTACCGTACTAAACATGTTCTCCACTGGAGCAGAGGAAGCTAGAACACTTCGACAACTCTTGGCTAGTTCTAGTAAGTATGGGTAATCATTTTCATGACTTTTCCGGAACTGTAGTGGGTTGCTGCCCTCTGAAGTGCTGGGACTCTGTACACAGTTTTATTACAACTTTGATCAAATTTGTTGGAATGGTTCAGGATCAAACAAGGAGTCGACTTACGTTTCTCATGGTAGTTATTTAAACGTCAAGGTTACATCAAAAGATCAAAGTAAACAGATTATATTCGATTTTCACCAAATTTTGTGAAAGATTTCAGGATAAGGCAAGGTTAAGGAGTTTCAGTTTAAGGGCATCAGTCAAGGGTCATTGTGGCAAGGAAGGGTCAATAGTCAAAGGTCACACGGCAAAGTCAACGCTAACAATTTTAGTCTGATTTGAACAATACTTGGTTAAAGTGATTTATGTCAGGCAAAAATGAAGTCATTCGCTTTTAACAGCTGTCGATTGAAGGTCAAGGTTACTAGCCAATTTAAGATGTTTTCAGCCCTTAAATTGCGCCCGGGTGTTGTACTGCTTAAGTATTCCTTCTTGTTATTTTTTCAAATCGTCAGTGGCACCATCACTACCAATAATGGTCCATCATTACCGCTACTCTTGTTGGATGTGTGAAGCAGCGTGGTCTGGAAGTTGAAGAAGGAAAATAAATGACAGGATTGAAGTGGAAAGACTGAGTAGGCCCAATGTATGTAAATGAACATGACAGTTTATTTTTTCTTTATTTTTGTTAATCTTGACAGCAGAATACACAACTGTCTCAGAAAGGTAACTGTAAAACACCTCTAAAAAGAAAAATAACAGAAAAAACTATGCATAAATCATTTATGCCTGTGAGTTGGAAACAAGATTTCTAAGAATGGAATAAAACATAAAAGACTGTGTGGCCCACTCCAGCGGGCATAGTGCTGAGAGTTCTAATTTTGTATTTTCTCTTCCTCATTTCCGTATCCTACCCTCTTCTATTTATGATGATGCTAATAACGATGCTAATGATGATGACCAAGACGATATTGATGGTGAGCACGACGGCTACAAAGACGACGAAGAAGGCGATTATCATTACTAATATTATTATTAAACTGTTATGTGCAGGTGTTATCTTCCTCTTCATCACAGGGGCAAGAGAGCACTTCCCCTGGTTCAATTGTGGAGGCTGTGACCTGCCTCATGCACTCTCCCTTAATACCATTATGCCCCAACCATACCACACCACACTCCTCCACGCTAATCTCTAGAGTGCAAGGAGAGAGAGAGAGAGAGAGAGAGAGAGAGAGCGTTTCAGTGAGGATCCCCGGAGTAGGTCACACACACACACACACACACACACACACACACACACACACACACACACACACACACACACACACTGCCGGGATCGCTTATTATACTTATATTGCCTTTATTGCTGCCAACACTCCTGCCTCTGCTCTCATTGTCTCCATCGTTGTTACTGCCACTGCCATTGTTGCTGCTGTTCCTGCTGCTGTCATTACTACTACTGCAGCTGCTACCGCTCCTCCTGCTGTTGCTGCTGCTACTGCTGCCGCAGATCATAATCATCATCATCCCAACCTCTTTTTCGCTTCCTCAGGCTGCGATCGCACTGCCAGCCGGTGTTCGCGTCCAGTGGAACCACTTCTATGAGTTATTATGGTAAAAGGCTCTGACGAGGAGCCTACTTGGGATGGTGCTGTATACCCTGAATGGAGCAGCTACGGTGTCCATCCGGGAGTCAAACCTCCTCATATTTTCAAGCACCTCGCAGTGGAAAAGACTCTGACCTGGTGAGGCCTTGGCTATCACAAGGGAGCCCCGGATCCCCACACAGTGTATGAACTGTACTGTACCTGTAGGACAATCCCACAGAAGCAGTAGCTTTTGTTGATCGGGAGGTCTATTCCACCAAACAGATCGGGATTATGCGACAACGGCAGCTGCAAAACAACAACTCCCACCATCACCCGCTCGCTGTCTGTGTGGCTGTTGCCTAGCTCATGAACATTGTCTCATAATTTTTTTCTGGTATTTTCTTAGATGTACCTCACATTCTCTGTTAGAGTCAGTTCGTTAAGTTTAAAGTTTGAAAAGGGATGCCAAACCCTCGTCATAGTTCGTCCTTACATAGTCATGCAACAAACAGCGATTTTATCAGTTTCCTATCCACTATAACCTCCATACCTTTCTCACAGAGTTACTATACATCGATCCGTCATTAGTTCCTAGTCGCATCGGCCCCCACAGCTTTCATTCTTTCACATTCATTTACGTTATATGTCCATCTATTTTACTGCTATCATTAAATGTCATCGCATTGGAATGATTAATGCAGTCATATTTAATCATTTCATATAATTCCATAAGAACCTTAAAAAAAGCAAAGGAAGTATATAAAAATGAATTCCTTTTTATGCATATTATAATTCTCGAAAACATTTTTATTATTATTATTATTACTATTATTATTATTATTATTATTACCAGCCGCGATAGCGAAGCTGGTATTGTTTTCAATTTGTCCGTCTGTGTGCCTGTCAGTGTCTGTGTCTGTTAGCACGATAACTTCGCAACCGTTCACGATATCACAAAATTTTACAGGTGTGTAGAAGGGGAAAAAATATAGATCACGAGTTCGAAAATGGAGAAAGTAGGTCAAGGTCTGTTACCACGATAACTTCGCAACCGCTCAAGATATCATCACAAAATTTTACAGTTGTGTAGTAGGGATGAAAATCTCCTAGGAGTTCGAAATTGGTGAAAGTGGGTCAAGGTCTGTGTGTCTGTTACAAAAATAAGTTCGCAACCGCTCAAGATATCTTGACAAAATTTTACTGGTTTGTAGTAGGGATAAAAAATCTCCTACGAGTTCGAACTCGGTGAAAGTACGTCAAGGTCAAGGTCATGCTCCGAGCCGCGCTAAATATGTATCGGCTCTCGGCTGGTGTGATTCCCCCTAGGGGGACTAATAGTGTATATATATATATATATATATATATATATATATATATATATATATATATATATATATATATATATATATATATATGACGTCGGTTCTTTCGTAAGAAAAAAAAAAAGATTATGATTGTGAATCAGCGCTTTCGTAAAACTTCGATCGATCACCAGTCTTCCCGCCTTCTTTCCTCACTTTTCCTCTTCTTGCCTTGCCTTGAAGTACCCAGTAAGTTGTTATTAGGGCTAGTTATTATTATCATCACTCAGCCTTACATCTGTGAAAGAGACAGTATTGGAAGGCACAATTGCAGGTAGGATTTTACGGAATATCATCAAGAATCAAATGACTGTATCCTTCACAATACGTTCTCAGGCATTATCGTTCGTGTTTGTCTAATTTAACAGAATTTCTCCGCCGTATGCTTTCTGGATATGACTAGCTGCTGGCCATTGACATTTTTTCATCGGCTATCCGGAAGTCATTCAATGAAGTAACTCATCGAAGGTTGACAGCAAAAACTCCCTATACGAGGAACTAGGGGACGACTAGCTGAATGGACTGAGAATTGTCTGACTGACCGGCGCAAGAGATTAGCAGCCAGTATTTACAGATGGATTGCCCTTTGGCTCAGTTCAAGGTTTATGATTAATCATTTACATCACTAGTTAAAATATGCGTATCGTCAGCCGAACTGCACAAGCTTGAAGTTTATGTCCATTATTTGAGAGGGTAGAACAAGCATAGTCTTGTTTAAAATAGGGGAGCTTTCTGAAGTACAGCAATTGTCTTTCAGCCTGGACAAGTGTGAGGCGGTGCACATCGGTCGTACACATCCAGGAACCAACTGTAGTACTTTTGTTAGGAAGTTCCATCAGCCGGACTAACTTAAGAAAGACTTAGGTGTAGCTAATCAACACTGACCTCGGCTTCTGCAGACAGTGGCTTGAAACAGAGAAGCAAGAACAGGGGCTTGAAGGTTACCTAAAGAGGCAGTTTAGGTTTGAAAACAAGGGTTAGTCTTCTGGGCAATTCTGCTTAGTGTTAGGTTGAATGATTCCTCCTTTCTTTAAAAATCTCAGAGCCCAGTCTTTTCCCCAATGTTAAGTTTACTTCTTTTTCTGTGCCCGTACTGTGGGTGGGAAAAATGGGTGGGGAGTGCCTTCATCTGTCCAATAGTTTCATTAATATAAAAACAAGTACCTGGCACCTGGCAACTTCATGTTATATCTTGGGGATGGTTCTTAAGACCTTTTGAGGTACTACTTGCCCTTGTACCTTCTTGTAATTCCCCCCCCCCGCCTCTCTCTCTCTCTCTCTCTCTCTCTCTCTCTCTCTCTCTCTCTCTCTCTCTCTCTCTCTCTCTCTCTCTCTCTCTCTCTCTCTCTCTCTCTCTCTCAAAATTTAGCGAGGTAGTATGGCGGTGTTTTCGAGCAATGATTTTTCACGGCATGTGCAGTATATTTCATAAATACTGTATACAGGGCTGCCGTCGACCTGTGTGTGTGTGTGTGTGTGTGTGTGTGTCCTTTGTTCTTTGTAGGTAGTTTTTGCAACCGCCGAGTCGACTATATATCAAGACAAAGTAGGCCAGTCAAGGACAAAAGCTCTCTTACTATTACACTGCATCTACATCACATTTAGGGTATACCCTCCACTGTCCTTCCTGACTGAAGTGATTAGTGAAGGCCATGTCTATTCCCTCCAGTTTTAAGTCTCCCCTAAGCATAATAAAATCAACTGTAGAAAGCCAGTATAAGTAAACCATCGTATTGAAGTAGTTTGTTTCAGTGTTGGCTCTTAACGCGATCTGCCAGTACTGCCAGTTCACATTACAAGTTGCAAGGAAATATGAGATGATACATCGAAACACATCCCAGATTTATAATGAGAGATGCGGTGCTTGAGCATGGTGCCTTCACGTGGTGGTACCAATATAACCGGCCGGCTCAAGTGCCTGGTCATACAGACTTCCCTCAGCTACTTCCCTGTCCACTGAAAGGAGGGAGTGGACTGTAGGGAAAGGGCAACTTAAGCCTGCAATCCACCGAGTTCACATTTCAGATGAACCTGGGGTAAAGCAACAACAACTGGAGGAGCACTTAGTGGAGCGCATCTTTCCGACAAGGGCAACGTAATTTCCAAATTACTCATCATAGTGGGTTAGCTTTTCTCATCAATGATTAGATTTTCGCAAAAAGTGTTTCCCGGATCCAGAATCTGTAATACGATTCGGATCGGTCCCCAAAGTTAATCGATCGTTCCCCGGGACATGGGCTATCTACCCATCAAATTTGGTACAAATTTCTCTTTTAGCTTTTAAGTAGGCTAATCCTGCTAACAGACAAACAAACAAACAAATATCGGTCCCAAAAGTTAACCGATTGTTCCCTGGGACATGGACTATCTACTCAATAAATTTGATCCAAATCTCTCGTTTACTTTTAGATTAATCCTGCTAAGAGACAAACAAACAAACAAAGAGGAATGAAAACATATTCTCCTTATCAGAGAGTAAAATGAGAGCTGCTAATACTTTCCGCGAAGAATATCATGAGCTTCCGCTATCAGGTGCGTTACTGTATTTCGTTTTCTAAGACAACACGTCATTATCTAGTTCAGAGCCTCGTTTATGAACACACACACACACACTCACACACACACACACACACACACACACACAGGGCACGCATGATCCGAGCATGCATAGTTTTCGAAATGACAGTAACATCCACTGAATGTTGACTCCAGCTTAGCCCATCACCCTGAGAACGTGCTCAGTATTTATCTTTCGGTACCTGCTGACTGACCGAGCACGTTAAGAGATGCTTATAGAACTGGTGGGGTTAGATATATTGTATACACATAGCACTGTTGTCATTTAATTGTTTTCATCATTATCTTTCTGAATATTACCGTCTCCTATGAATATTTATTTGCACATAAGTTTTCTGCCACATCTGAAGTAGGAGATGGGACACACTTATTGAAATTTACTTTCATTCAAAGACTTAGCTTTACTGCAGGTCTGTGTCTTGCTGATACTTATTCCGGTTACTATGACGCTGATGAAACTCATATATTGTGCTGTATTCCTTGCGGGTAATTCTTTTAAATTATAATCCTCTTAATCACATTAATCTCTTTCCCCAGTACATAAATTACCAATAAATATGCAAAACCTTTCCTCAACTCTCTTTTAATCATCGTTAATTCGTTATAGAAACGAGTTTTATTATCACCATATGATGAATTGCTCTCAATCACCCAGTGTATATACATTTGCCCTTTTTCCTTCCTTATTTTCGAGATCAACAAAGCAGTTCAATTATAAAAGCGTAAAAGTAATGAATTTCTTATTTTCACGGTTAAACAACATTACCCACAAAGACCTTTTCGTTTCTTCTTTATCACCTAATTATTGTAGTTGATGTATCTGGTAAATATTTCCTGTATGATTTTCATCTGCATACCTGACTAACACCCACCGCTTAACCAACAGCAACTACGAGTACTGATATCCAATGCTCATATACATTGCTACCATCATCACTAACATACACACTCACAGCCACCTTCATCGTAACTATCTCAAATACCATAACCACAAGAACAGTCCAGTTACCGTCACAGTTATCTTACACTTGAACACCATTATCGCTACCACAACAACTTCACACACTCGCCACCATAAATAACACCACCATCACCACCACCACAGCAACCTCACGTCACCAACCCAACTACTTGGCATGCACACTACCATACTTCTTATACACAACCACCAAAATTACCATACACATTCATCACACTGTTACCGATTTCACACACACACACACACACACACACACACACACACACACACACACACACACACACTACCACAACTACCTGACATTATCACCACCATCAGTGCTGCTACCCACCACCATTGCTGCTGCCACACACACTCACCACCACGATACACTCACCACCACCTCACACACCACCACCACCGACAACTCGTTCCAGCAGCTCCACCACCAGAACAGGCACGTCTCCCTAATTGCTTCCAGGCACACTCAGGCCCTCCTTGTTGCTCGCCCGGGTGGCTGTGACGCTAGTTGCTGCCCCCAGGAGTATCTATGTGAGCAATTTGCCCACCTTAGGGTCCTCACTTCTCTGCATCACGCTTAGTGTTATGAAGGCTGGAGTTTCACATAATTTTATTCATATATATATATATATATATATATATATATATATATATATATATATATACTATAGCAGTTGGCGCGCGCGCGTACGTGTGTGTGTGTGTGTGTGTGTGTGTGTGTGTGTGTGTGTGTGTGTGTGGGTGTGGGTGTGGGTGTGTGTGTGTGTGTGTATTTTGGGTAGCCGAAACTACACATTCAAATCGCACCAAAACTGGCACAAAAATCGCAAAAAATTCGCTGACGTGAAAAAACTTGGTCCCATCACGATTGAAAAAGTTTTACCATATTTAATGAGCGATCACATTTTGACCAAAAAACGCTGCTTCAGGCGCCCGGCATAGGATCTCCGTAGAATTTTTTGCCCACAGGTATAACTAAAATATATTATAGCAGCGAGAGAGCCTTCCGCAGGAGTAAGTGCGAGGGGCCCGAAGGGCCCACGAGCTCTTGATATCATCCTAAGATTCTAAGATTCTAAAGCGAAAGTTGAACGTCGTATCCTAGAAGATAATCTGGGTGTTTCCCCTGCCAGTCCCACTGGTATCATCCTAACCCTATGTTCCATTAAACGATTGAATAGTGCTACATTGTTACTATGCCTAGTGCTGACCGGGTTGACAGCTGGACAACGATCTCAGTCTCCTCTCCGGGGGTAGGGAATAGGTTTTACTTTTACTTTTCTGTGTCTTTAATTCACAAATAAGTGTAAACATGGTATGTGCCATACGAGTAGATCAGTCTTGTAGCAAGTAAGATGAATATCTCAGTAGCTTATCAGAAGAGACTGTTCGGAGAGGGCGTGACTGATCTGCCAAAATATCCCGAGCAAATTATTGTACTACCACGGGCAAAAATGCGTCGACATTCCCCTGAAAGCATTTTGTCCAGCTTTTCATACACCTAATTCCTCCTCGAATGTCTGGGAGTATCCTTGCGTCTAGTACCATTCTGCTGTGTGCTCCATATTGACACTACAGAAATTTTTTTGATATATCACTTTCATTCGCCACAACCGGCAGGGAAGTGTCGATGAACTTTTGATCGTGACAGCACCTCGTATACATACGTTTTTCTACATCTTCATCCCCATCATGTAGTGTTGTAGTTTATCTTTGCTGTCTGCAGATGATTTTGCTAACTTTCCTGATATCATTATTCAGTAATGATGAGGTTAGCATTTTCTACCTATGTCGATTATAATCGGCTGGTGGAAGCAAAATAAACTAAAAATGCATCATGGGTTCAAAGGGTTAATGCCCACCAACGTAGAATGAAAGGCGTATTATAATCTTGGAGGGACAATGTGATACTACTTGCTACCGTTTAGCAAGTGCACTATACTGCAAACTCGATAACCATTACTGATCCTGCCAGGGACCACCAGCGTTGACGTACAGAGGCTCAACACGAATCCTGAAACATTCCCCCAGCTGCCCAAATAAATCTTTTACTGCGAATGGAATTTCAGACGTCATAGCTGTTCACATAAATGAGCTTCATTTGCGCTTTATGGCAAGTAATGATGCCTTGCACTGGGTGAGGGAGATTCAGAAGCAGCAACATGAGAGTGCAAAATTAGAAGTTATCGACAGAGTATCCACTAAAAAAATTAATCCATCGTTTATTCACTTATCATTCTAACCTTCTAAATTCTCGGCTTTACTTCACAAGCAAAGCCATCCTCATAAAAGTTTATCTATCTGTCAATCTATAGCCCGACGCCCTAATCCCGCAAAGGGTGGCCACAGACAAAACTCCTCTAAGTCGCTTTGTCACGCATCATTTGACTGCCCTCCCCCCAGCTCACTTTCCCCTCCCTCATATACCTCACAACTCCATCCCTCCACCTCATCCTCTGTCTCCCCCTCCCTCCCCCTCCCTCCACTGCACCCACATACTCCCTATTAGTCAGTCTTTCATTCTCCATTCTCTCCACATGTCCAAACCACCTCAGTGTATTTCTCTTAATTTTCTCAGTCACATCCATATCCGCCCCACAACGTTCTTTCACATCTGCATTCGTCAACCCGTCCCGCCATGTCACTCCACATGCTCCTCTCTGGTAACTCATTTCCACTGCTCTCACTCTTGACTTGTTCCCCTCTAGCAAGGTCCGCGCTTCGCTTCCATACGTCAGGGTAGGGATCACAATACTATCAAGCAGTGACTTCTTAACTTCCATACTCACAAAAAAGTTGCTCCTCATAATGCATGTGGGATTGAGCCATTCAGTGGAATACCTGGTTAAAGACGGGATGCAGCTCTTGTCATGTGCATCTCCGTACGTACCATACTTCATTCCTCCACTTCTATCCCTTGTAAATTCTTTCGCCTCTTCAATTTTCATACCTTGTAAATTTATACATTCAGATAAATTATCTACCACCCATCTTGGTATTCATCACCTACTCCTGCCATAGGACTCACCCGTATATACACTTCTCACATCCTATTTACATCCAATTTCTATGTCACTATCCCATCCAACACACACTTTTATCCTTTCATCAAGAGGCTTTCTAAACCATCAGACTCCCCCATAAATACCCTTTTCACTACCCTATTAAATCCATTTTCTGCATGTTACCATTCCATTCAACACTCTTTAATTCTTTCATTAACAGAATTCCTTATTGCACTTATGCTACATTTATTTAACCGTCCATGTAGCTAGTAGCTAATGTTTTATGGGTAGCAAATGTTTCTGTTCGTTTGTGCCTCTGTGTGTCTGCCCGTCTCTCCGAGCTTTAGCATTTGGAAGGCTCGGCTAAAAGAACGCATACTTTACATTGTGGCACTGATTTAGCATATCTACGTATGCTTCACATATGGAGAACTTAAAGATCAAGATCAACGGCCCGAAATTAAATCCACCGCAGGTGAAATGTTGTTTCCCATGTCGGGGACATTCTTGTTTGTTGTTTTAATTAATATATTGGCCCATTAACTCGGACGGCTCTTTTCAAAATATTCTTGATACCTACATTCGATTTCATTTAGCTTAGGAGAGATGTCTGGTTGTGTACGAACCCAAAAAAAAAAAAAAAAAAATACTTGTACCTATGTTACAGCGGTCTACCCCAACTTGAATAATATTCGCTTAGCGGAAAAGAAAAGAAAAAAAACACGATGAAATTCGACTTGAATCAAAGCTTTCTACTACTGTAATTGATCATTTCTGAAAAAAAAACAAAAAAAAAAAGCTTAGCCTATTATGCGGATTTATAAGGAAGCCCCGAGGACGGACCTTCAGAGATAAAAATGTTCCTTTTGTCAAGGATGTACCCTCTTCTTAATATTATCATATTGTGCAGCTAAGGACGAAAGTTGGTCTATTATTTCAGTGCGTCTACTTCATACTTAGGATATGTCCATTACTTTCTTCCCTGATGTATTTCGGAGTGAATAATCTGTGGGTACAGAAGCACACTAAGCCTCTCTCTGCTTAGGAATGCTTGTCAGCAGAAGAGAGTGAGGGGTAGAAGGGGCGAAATAATATGTGAACTTTTTTCGCTGACCATGCTTTTATCTATATGTAATATAGAAATTTATATGGCACTCTTTCATGCTGCATTAACTTCGTGATGACAGAAAGATGTGCTGACACTTCATTAATGGCACGAGTCAATGTGCTCGTACACATCCCGAACCACCTTGCCTCGGCCGCATCCCCATTAAATAAATGCATCAGTGGTGAGGCTCCACGTCCAGCCTCTCGTTAGTGGTTGTCAGGCTGTGTCAGTGTGGTGGCGGTGGTGGCGGCCGCCCTGGCTCTGCCTCCCTCATACAGTTACCCCTTTCATACGACGGTTGTTTCCAAACGTTAAATATAATTTCTTGGTGGCAACAGGCAACTGTAACAATAACAATCCACCTCGGAATGGAGTTCTAGACATTAATATTAGCTAGAATTAACTCTTTCCTTATGGGGAAAGGGTGTCTGAAGGAGAAATGATGTGTATGAAAGCTGAAGTGTTGCAATGTTTGCATTATCAGAGTATGTCCATGCCATCGGTATTATCGACAAGGTGCGATAATATACGTTCATGTAATGGGATATACTGCCAGGACTCACTTCAAATGTCCGCACTGAGGTGGATTTCGAACCCTAGACATGGGGTACAAGCATGTGAGATGAGTACGCTAACCACGAGTCACCTCAGCTCCAAAACTAGCAAAAATAAACGCTTGTAAATACGTCATTGTTCTGGAGGGATTGATGGATTTTTTGTTCTAATCACCTTGGTACCACAGACATTTTCAGATGCATACATCGTCTGGATGCAGCAGTGTTTAATCAATGAAGTGACCGTACTGAAGGGAGTGAAGACGTCTTGGTGGTCTCCTTACAAGGTCAAACAACACAACAACTTTGGTGGTATTCCCGCCGGCATAGGACTTTACCAGCGTTCTTACCTATTCATTTTCGCTGTGTGGCACAGCAATATTCTCATCCCTGTTCTCTGCATATTACTACATACTAAAGAGATACCTACTGCTGCTGCTTCTGCTGCTGCTGCTGCTGCTACTGCTGCTGCTACTGCTGATGCTGCTACTACCAATGATAATAATAATAATAATAATAATAATAATAATAATATCATCATCATCATCATCGTCATCGTCATCGTCATCATCAATCATCCATCATCCATCATCAATCATCATCATCAATCATCATCATCCATCATCATCATCCATCATCATCATCCATCATTATCATCCATCATCATCATCCATCATCATCTAATCATGTGTTGCCCCATGAGGAGCATAGGAGCCTGGGGCTAGGCAAGTTGGTCCTGACATATACCGTAAGATGAGAGTGACCAGATTCATTCATCTCTGAGTGGCATTACGTTAGCAATAAACCCCAACCATCCTTTGGATATAAACCTGCACAGGCTTAT
This sequence comes from Coenobita brevimanus, assembly GCF_032717465.1. Classification (NCBI taxonomy): domain Eukaryota; kingdom Metazoa; phylum Arthropoda; class Malacostraca; order Decapoda; family Coenobitidae; genus Coenobita; species Coenobita brevimanus. Next base: position 42,271,240 of record NC_136976.1, read on the forward strand.
TCCGATTGGAGAGCCATAATAACCCACTAAACCACCAGGCGCCATAATTTGGTTATATGGTTACCACCCAGCATAGTAAATGGTGTACAGAAAACCATTTAGTTTATTACTCAGTGTAGAGTCACCCATAGGAAGAAGGAAGAGGAAAGAATGAAGGCAAAAAAGACAGAAGAGGGAGTGCAAAGTCACCCGTAGGCATAAGGAAGAAGAAAGAATGAAGGAAAGACAGAATAGGACGGAAGGATAGAAGAAAGTAAGAGAGGAAAGGGCAGACACCCGAGAGCAGCACTACATCGAGTGAGTGGATGGTGAGCGCCTCACCAGTAATAAAATATGAATATAATAATAATAATAATAATAAAAATAATAATAATAATAATAATCCATCTGTCCATCATCCAATCCTACATTGCCCCATGAGGAGCGTAGGAGCCCGGGGCTAAGCAGTTGGTCTCGACATTTAAGATGATTGACCAGCCTCACTCATCCCTGAGTGGCATTACATGAGCAATCAACCCTAACCACCCCTTGGATATAACCCTTTACTGGCTCAATCCGATTGGAGCGCAATTATTACCCACTAAACCACCAGGCGCCAAAATTTGGTTATATGGTTACCACCCAGCGTAGTAAATGGTTTCCTGGTGTACAGGAAACCATTTGGCTTGTCACTCAGTGTAGAGTCACCCACAGGCTGAAAGAAGAGGAGATAATGAAGGAAAGAAAGACAGAAATGAATGCAAGGAAAGAAGGAAGGAAAAGAAAGGGCAGACACCCGAGAGCAGCACTACATCGAGTGAGTGGATAGTGAGCGCCCTCACCTACCAGAATAATAATAATAATAATAATGTTTTATATATATATATATATATATATATATATATATATATATATATATATATATATATATTTGTGTGTGTGTGTGTGTGTGTGTTACAGGGAATTTGTGTATCCAGTAATTTTATCAAATCCCTAGTAAATTCATGAAATGAGTTTTAAATTAGGATGGGTTAATTAAGGTTAGGTTAATTTAGGCTGCGGTTAGGTTAGGCTGGGATAATCTAGGTTAAGTGGAGGTAAGGTTAGGCTAGGTTAGTTTGGTTGGGTTAGGTTTTATTCATTTATATTAATGTTATGTTAAGTGTTCATCTAAATTAACCTAATCTAACCAACCTAGCTCAGTCTAACCTACAGGTAAACGTAACCTAGGTTATCCCAGCCTGCCGCAGCCTAAATTAACCAAACCTTAAGTAACCAATCCTTAATTAAACTCATTTCACGAATTCACTAGGGATATGAAATCATTGGCTACACACTGCAACATATATATATATATATATATATATATATATATATATATATATATATATATATATATATATATATATATATATCCATCATCCAATCCTACGTTGCCCCATGAGGAGCGTAGGAGCTCGGGGCTAGGCAGATGGTCCTGACATTTAAGATGAGAGTGACCAACCTCATTCATCCCTGAGTGGCATTACGTGAGCAATAGACTCCAACCATCCCTTGGATATAAACCTTCACCGGCTCAATCCGCTTGGAGCACAATAATTACCTACTAAACCAGGCGCATATATATAAATATATATATATATATATATATATATATATAAATATATATATATATATATATATATATATATATATAAAATGTGTGTGTGTGTGTGTGTGTGTGTGTGTGTGTGTGTGTGTGTGTGTGTGTAGAAGAGTGTCAGTAGATTATGTTGGATTGGGACCGACGCGCCTATAAGCAATAACAAATACCTCTTTACTTCTGAACACAGGGATATTAAGTTCCTTAAAGCATCTAGCTTTAATCCTCATGCTTATCTGTATCTAAACCATCTCCTTATGTAGCTAGAACAATACTTCAACACTCTAAAACACAAAGGACAAAAATCTCAATTTCTCCATGTTCTTTTTTTTTTTTTGTTTGTTTCTTCCTTCTTCTGCCTCCTCTTCTTCTTAAAGCCGATGATATTTTTTTTTTTACGCAGAGGGTTTTCACTTTTTACTGAGTCGAATGCACAGTACAGTAGATTCTACCGGAGAAAAATAAAGATAATTGGTCGAGAATGTCGGCTTCCTTACTTTTGATCTGTTTAAACAAAACTTGATAGATGGGGGATGGGTGGGCAAAGAGTGAACTGTTTCAGTGTTAAGAACAATCGATAAAAATTTTAGGTCAAAGGATAATGTTAAACTCTCGGCCCCGAACTGAAAAGGTTTTCATTTAATCTTGAATGAACTTGATGGAACGATTCGGGGCCAGCAGTTGATCAAAATGTTCGATTATGAGAAGAATTGGACAAAGGTCAAGGTAGCAGATAAAGTCAGTTTAAACATTTTTGTTCCTATTTGAACCTAACTTAGTGGTGGTGTTCAAGTTTACACCAGAAAGAAATGTTTCAAGGTTTGAGGACAACCGGTCAGAGGTCAAAGTCACAGAACTCGGCCAAATGTTCGGTCATATACCGATTGCAAGGCGTTCCTCTAGTGTTTCTTCTTGTTATTTTCTCCCGAGAATTTTATTAATCTCAAGAGAGATTCATTAATCCCGTGAACACTACGGAACTATTAAGTTGGAAATTTTATAAAAACCCTCTGAATTTCCTCACGCACAGGCTTTTTAAAAAATCAATAAAACAAGTGTGAAACAACTCAGGTTAAACTGTAGGAAGATGTAGGGATGGCGGTGCACCAAAAACCTTCGGTAAGTGATCGAGGCGGTGAAAGTCCCATCCCCACATTTTATTTTTCTTCAGTACCTGCCATTATGGTGTTCCATAAGTGCACCCAGAAAGTGCCACGATATTGGAATAACAGTTAACCTGCTATGTATTACACAAAAGAATGCTATTTTTGAAATTGTAGGGATGGGATTTCATACGTCTTACTGCCTCGATTTTGTTCCTATGAATTTTGTTGCACCAATATTCCTGCATTTTCATACAGTTCATCAAATGCTTTCTTATATATATATATATCTATATATATATATATATATATATATATATATATATATATATATATATATATATATATATATATATATAAAATGTGTGTGTGTGTGTGTGTGTGTGTGTGTGTGTGTGTGTGTGTGTGTGTGTTATTCGACTATTCCTCGGCTTCCTCGAAGAAAAGCCTTTAGCCTCTATGTGGCTTTGCCATGGATCGTTGGATTTTCGTATCTTCTACCTAGCAGAGTTTCTTATTATTTTTTGTTTCGCAGCTGGAAGGTAAAGTAGGACAGTTTGCACTTTTTTTCTTCCTTAAAGCTCACTCCAAAGGGTCCTTAACAACTTTTACTTCTGAAGTTTGTTTCAGTTACAGATAGACAGACAGACAGACACGACCTTGGGATTATAGAAATAGTTGTAGGTATAATCATAAGTATGTAATGCTTTGCCCTAACCCCCCAGTATTAATTTCGGCTTTTCTGGCAAGACGCGTGTACGTAGTCGACCTTCCTGAAAAATGTTCGGCCTGTAACCCAATCCAAAGGGTCATTAACAATTTCTCTCCTTGCTGATATCACTTACTGTTCGTTCGTGATGCTTCGCACAATCTTCGCAGTATAGACAAAGAGACATGCTGACAGAAAGGTAGATAGGCGGGAACATGGCATTACTTCTGTCTATCTATCTATCTGTATCTACCGATCTGTCTATATATATATATATATATATATATATATATATATATATATATATCTTTTTATAGACAGTATATCTGTCTATATCTATCCACCGATCTATCTATATGCATGTGTGTGTATGTATGTAACCTATGTATGTATGTATCTAGCTATCTGTGTCCATATCAGTATCTAGATCTAGATCTGTGTCTATCAGTGTGATTTGCTGAAATTACAGATTTGTTCCCGTACATGACAAAGCTGTATATTGCAAGAAAACAACTGTCTCAGCACGGTTTAGAGCCTCTTCAGGTATCCAGAAGACAGTACACGAGTATACTTGCAGATAATATAATTCTTCCAATCAGGGACTACATTATTACCTCTGTATGTAGGTTACTGGCCTTAACTCCTTCAGCTCCAGGACGTCCTTCTTAGTTTGCCCGAGCTAATGCCATACAATTTTATTCACCATTCTAGGTACAGAATAAAATCGTCAGTAGGTAGACAAGAAATGGCGTCGTGGTGATTCGAGGTTCAAGCAATTGTCACACAACCTTCCAGCCCTTCCGGCACTCCGCGTGAGGATTTAATTAAAATTATTGTGATTCTCGGAGCTGTTTGCAAGCACTGCGGCACAAGGCATTATTAAACTATTTCACTCTCTCAGGATATTTGCCCCAGCATTTGCCCCTGTTATTTTCCTCTCCCGCTCGGCTTTTGCTGGAAGAGTCTGCATTGTAACTCACTCTTTTTCACTAAGTTTTTATCACTTTCATGGTCGAAGCAAGCTGCCATTCCATTTTGGTTAAAACTTGATGGTTTTGCTCATCTGAGAGGAAGTCATAGGAGCCTGAGAGTTAATTCTGTTACCATTTACTCTCTCATACTAGTGACAGCTCAAATATTTTATTTCATCTAACACCAGATTATTTATTTTGCAGAGAGTTGGTCATTGGATCCAAAATATTCGTCTACCTTACCCCCTCAGGATATTTGCCTACGCATTTTTCCTGTCTTATTTTCCTTACCTCCATCGGCTTTTGCTGGAATAAGAGTCTGCACTGCAACTCGCTTTGTTTTTCTTTATACTTTTAATAACGCGAACATGGTTATCTCTCTCCTTTCCGTGGTGGACTGTGTATTTGGTCCCTGTTGTTTGAAGTCGCTGTGCTGTTATCCTACAGCAAATATTTTCAACCCCTTTCTTTCACTCTGTTAATACAAAGGCTTCCGTGGCTTTCTCTCAGCTGAATGAAATCGTCTGACTTTGGTTGGAGAAGACTGTTATACCTGTCTCGACCATGAGAGAGTTAATGGTGACATCATTGAAACTAACAGGATATGAAGTTCACTTTCAGTTGAATAATCTCGTCTGGTGTTTGCTAGAATGCTCTTGTGTCCTAGAGTTGTTTCCTTCATGAAAGTGTTAACTTTTTCACAACGACGTCTTCTTTATAACATTCTTGTTATCAGCAGACGATTCTCTTCAACTTAGGGGAGACCTCTCGTAATGAAGAGGTTAATAAAGTCTATATTTAATCCCTCAAATACTGTATTTGTTTATAGCCTAACACTGCATGTTAAAGTTATCGATATGACAAAATAAATCGTCCATGCTGGCACGTATCGATTCTTGCAATGTACAGACGATTTTATCGAGCATGTCAGATTTTTTTTTTTTTTTTTTTTTTTTAAGCAGGATGGGTTAGATGTATCCTTCAACACCAACTTAACGATTTAAAGATCTCCCTCTAACCCGAAAAAACCGTCAGGTGGCAGCAAGAATGAAATGTAAATGCTGTTCCTTTGCTGAAGGGGGTAATATATAGTTCAGATGGTGTATTGATATGTAACCTTTCACATCATTAAAGGACCATCTTTACTGTTATTTATCAATTCAGTAAACCCTCCCATATCTGCCAAATGAGCATTTTATTATGTGCTTCGCATACCATATTTATATGAAATCAACCAATACACATCAACTAGCAATTTTCAACATAAAAGAATTTTCCTTACCTTTACTTACTGATTCAGTACCCTTCATGGTGGAGTGATTTATCTATATATCTATCTGTCTATCTGTCTATATCTGTATCTACCTACCTACGTATCTGTCTATCTATCTATCTATCTATCTATCTATCTCTCTGTGTTGGGCGGTGGGGGGGTGCGCGTGCGTACACAACCAGTTTACAAAATATCACATAAAAGAGTTGTCCTTTCCTTTACTTATCGATTCAATACCCGCTCCCATTTCCTGGCAATGATCTATTAAGCAGGCTGGCTGTTCCCTCTATTGTCGGCCTCCCTCGCTGATGTGCCTGCATGCCTCGCCCTGACTCTGACTTAGACGGGCACATATTCTGGGCTTCCACGGGCTGCCAGGAATTTTAAGCTCAAGCCGGGTTAAAACATTTTCACGGGACAGCTGAGCGTTTTGGGGAGAGAGCTTGGGTGAGAGGAGCGTGTACGAGTATGGCGCAGGGGAAAGGGGTGAAAAGGGTGTGCGTGAATTGTGAGGAAGTTCATGATTTCAAAGGTGACATGTAAGCACTGTCAGAGGCTTTGAAAGGACCTGGGGAAAAAGTTAAACTGGCCCTCTCATGGTCGAGACAACTCTAGTCCTTTCTTCTAACACGTGACGATTGCGGGAAGAGAATTAATGTTGCCACTACTGTCATACTCTGAAAAATTCTTGTACGTTACTTTTTCTCAGCTGCAGCCAGATGATTAAATCAGTTGAGATTGAGCCACAGGAGCCTGAGACTTAATACTGGTACCACTGACCCTATCAAGGCCGAAATAATTCTTGTATTCAACTAACGCCAGACGATTTTATTCAGCTGAGTGTGCTTAGGAGCCCAAGAACTTATCATTAACCCTCTTCTGGTTGGAGCAGGTCAACTATTCTATGCAGCTACCTAAAAACGATGTTATTCGGCTAAAAGTGAGTCATAGGTGCCTAAAAGACTTATTATTTGGGATGAAGAGGTATGAAATTGCAGTTGTGAATACTGGAAAGCAAGGATGACAGAGGAAGATGCATCCTCAACTCTTCAGTTTCTGTTGTGCAGAAAAAACGGTTTGTCGATAGCGATTTGTGAATTATAGAATGATATTTTCATATTTGCAAAGGTTTGAAGAATATAAAACAGCGAATGGGTCAAGAATAGTTTCAGTAGAGAGAAGGGCAATAGTGGAGGAACAAAGTGTGTGAGGAAAAGATATCCCCCTCTGGGGGTAAAAGTATCACTTCTTTGAGTCCCAGCAATCCTATTTCGTTCCACACACCATAACATATCACCAGTTTGGCGGTAATTGTCACGTCCATATCGAATACATGCTAGGGCTGTCTCACTGAGGACAGATATAAAGGAATCAGCTGGAATGTTTTTAGATGTTGTTGGGTATTATGGAAGAGCAATAAATTCCGCTTTAACAAAATTAATTTCAACTATCTCTTCCTGCAGCCTGTGACCGAACTCACTTCCATTCAAACAGCAGACTACTACTCGAACCACTTGCGCCTAAGAGATATAAAAGATAAAAACAAACATCGAAAAACAGCAAACAGAAGAGAATGAAGGGGTACAGCGTGAATCAAAGAGAGAGGGAATGGGGAGGAAGAGATACTGGAAGATGAAAATATGGATGGAAAAATATGAAAAGCTGGAAAAAGTGGAGAATGTATAGGATTAACTAAAAGAAAAGATACGAAAGAGGTCGGAAGTTTGGAAATGGAAAATCTGGATGGGAAAGCATGAATAGTTGAAAAACGTAAAGTTGCGGATAGAGGTTTGGATAAATGATAAAAGAGGCGACTGAGAGGTTGAAAATTTGGAGTGGGGGAAAATACTGGTGTAAAAACATCTAGCTGAAAATGGTGGCAGTCATGGAAGAAGAGGTTTGAAAAGTGAGAAGGGGAGGAGGAGATGGAGGGAGGCTGGAGGGGGTAAAATATTGATATACAAAAAACTCGAAAGAGTAAAAGAGAAAGGGAAAGAGTGATGGGGAGGTACAGAAGCTGACAGCGAAAGATGTAAAAAAAAATGGAAAATGTGGAGAATGGCGATCAAGTGATTAGAGAATTGATTTGCTGTTCAAAAGGACGCAAGTTGATCCCAGGCTGGAGCAGGGAAGAGACTTTACTTGTGGATCATAAAGCCCACCGAGACGTCATAAAACACTGCTGCTAATACATTACGCTGGTTCTGAATGAAACAGTGTAAGCAGTCATTCAATATGGACAGTGGGTATTAATGCCAAAGAGTTGACAAGCAAGGGTGTATGGCATATAGGAGGAGTGCTTGGTTTTCAGAAATGGACTATGTTGTCCATGCTCAGATGGAATAAAAAGAAGCATAGGGAGAAAGAGGGGCTGGAAAGTAACATGTAAAAACTTCAGAATGAAGGTTTTGCATCACTCAGTCGCCGATTGGCCATCATGGAGTCACAATGTTTTGCTGTCTCTCCAAACTACCCCCCTTTCCCCACAGCTTAACCAAGTGGGAAATGCACCCAGTCACCTAAGTGGTGTCACCTACCACCTAGTATCGGCTTTGATAGCATCTTCAAGTGGATGGAAGTGGAAGTGAGCAGAATAAAGGCTAAAATCGGAGCACACGTAACTTTGTGCCGAGTGCAAAATCGGCCATTGTATGGGAGAGTGCTTCCGTGTCTACCACACCCCCAAAAGCTTTTAAGCTTTAGAAAAGACTGTAATTATGAGTAAATATCCTGTTTAGTATGAAAATATAAAATTAATGTAATACTGAGTAAGGAGACATTGGCTCGAGACAACACATTGTGCTACACACAGGCAAAAGTGAAAGTGATGCTCCGAGAGTGCTTCTAAGCATACATGTGTAACATGTGTATGTGCAGATACCCTGTTTTAGAGTGTAAGAAAATAAATATTTAGAGTAACAGTGAGTATGGTGACAATGGTGAGTGATATCACAGTGTTCAATGCGCTAACGAAAGTGAAGGTGACTCTCTGACAGTGCTTCTGGGTGTACCACACCTGCAAACGCTTTGAGAAGAAATGTACGTATGTGTTAATACTCTCTTTTAGTATGAAATTAATAATTAGTGTAATAGTGAGTATGGAGACAATGGTGAGTGACATTGCAGTGCACTATACACTAGTAAGCGTGAGAGTGACGTTCATTACGAAGTTCGAACTGTTATAGTTTGTAAGACCAAAGATTAGTACTTAGAGACAGCAAATTACATTGTAAATGCATAACTAGTAATAAATGATAAACAATAAGTAAATAAGTATCTGCTTTTGGTGAAGTAATGTATTACATTTTTCCTCTTACGTGACAGCTCTGCATAATTTTGTTCAATACCTTGTAAGTGACTTTGCAGTATTAAATGACAATGATAAGTTTGTTTTAGCGTCAGTTACAATTATGCCCACATGCCGTGCTGAGTGCTAACTGTACCACACTTGATTTTGTGTATGTTGTGTCCCTGCCACAATACAGTGCAGCAGCTGGTTGTCCTTATAATTGAAGATTAGCATATAATTTGTTCTTTAGTGTTATATAGCATGACAGTTACCTCCTAAACTTCGTCCCTCACAACGGCGTTCTGATCACTGCTAGGTGCCTGCCTAGGTGACCCACATTCTCCAATGGCACAAAGCATCTCCTCTTTAATTTGCTCTCCCTCTGGTCCTGAACCATCTATGGGCGTCCAGTTTCTTTTAAAGATTAGTGTGAAGATGAAAGTTTGTGTGACTAATATGTAAGCGAGTTCAATTAAGTATTAGTAAGTCAGAGCAGTACGTGAAAACACCTTATTTTTCCCTTGTCTATCACACCAGCAACGTGGTTTAGAGAATACACTGACACAGCCAAATAGAGAAGATCGTGAAGAAGACAAAGATTTGGTAAAACAAAATCAGAAAAGATGAAAGAAGAATGGTAATAAAAAGCGAGAGAAGGATATAGAGGAAGAAGCAAGATATAGATGGAAAAATATAAGCTGATGGAAAATGTGAAGAATGAGAGGTATGAACAGGTAGACAAGCTGGAATGAATGAAGGAGGAAGAGGGATGGTAAAAGGTGAGGGAGGAGAGATGAGAAAAAAGTTGGAAGAGGTAAGGTTCGGATGGGAAACATATCTAATATACTATTGCAGTAGCCGCGCGCGCGCGCGTGTGCGTGTGTGTGTGTGTGTGTGTGTGTGTGTGTGTGTGTGTGTGTGTGTGTGTGTGTGTGTGTGTGTGTATTTTGGACAGCCGAAGCTACACATTCAAATCGCACCAAAATTGGCACAGAATCGCAAAAAAACTCGCTGATGTGAAAAAACTTGGTCCCATCACGATTGAAAAACTTTTACTATATTTAATGAGCGATTACATTTTGACCCCCCCCCCCAAAAAAAAACGCAGCTCCTGGCGCCCGGCATAGGATCTCCGTAGAATTTTTTGCCCACAGGTACAACTAAAGTATTTTGGACTTGCGTTCGGACAACTTGGGTTCCATTCCCGAAGCTGCAAATAACACGATCAGTTGGTCAGCTGCAAAAAATCCAAGTGACAACGTTACACTAGAACAGCACATAAACGCGAGAGCCCTCCGCAGGAGCAAGTGCGAGGGGCCCGAAGGGCCCACGAGCACTTGTATGAAGCTATGAACGTAGATTTAGGGGTGGGGGAGATGAGAGAGATATTCCTCAACCTACAAGTGGATTGAGGGGATATCCTGTGTAATCATTCCCCTCCCTACAATTCAAATACTCCAGAAAGAAATACAGACTGTGCAATGTTTAACCTACACTTACCCTCAAAACTTACCACATTCAACCTGAAAATGCAATTATTACAAAGATAGTAAAAACTGAACTGCAGAAAGGGTTAAGCTATTTGTCATGATATTTTCTATAGGATTTAGTATGCCTGCATTAATACATTTTACTTATAACAAGGTGGGAGAATTTAGTATTCCATAGCTATGGTGGTTGGTCGTTCAGTATTGCAGCTGCACGCAATTAAACAGACACTGCCAGTTCGTGGAAATTAAGTAAAAAAAAAAAAATCATATTTTTGGCTGGCGAATGTACAAATTCTGCTCTGTCCTGCCCGTTCCGTGATCCCGTCCCCTAAGGTCCTGCATGACCAAGTAGCGAAGGTCAATCTACCGCATGTCCTCTTTCGCTCACCTTTCACATGCCATCATCCTGTAGGACAGCCTAGCAGACACCTCATGCAGGGTGTTGGGCATGCCACCTGGCCAGAGGTGGGGAGATGGTTGTAAAGCTGCTTAGAAGCTGAGACTGCCTTCTCACACTTCATCTCGTGCTTCCCTGTCACGTGCCACCATCCCTGGTGTGGGCGTTTGTGGGTGGGTGGGTGGATGGGTGGGGGAGGGAGACAGGCACTGGGACAGCAGGTGGACAGTAAAGTGAAAATAAAAATTAACAAGCAGAGAGAGTGAGCTGTGTGTCCCAGCCCGTACAGACTGTGAGTGATATTAGTTCCCAGGTAGAAAAAGGAACAATTAAGTATCAGTAACCGTGTCCTGTGCTCCGTTGTCCTCTGTAGGTATTATCAGGCCTGTTTAGGAGAGACAGCACTGAAGAACATCCTCCACACTTCTCTAATTGGTACAGAAGGCCAACAAGGAAAGCCAGTGAATCTACCCTGGGACCGGCGACAGTATCATAGCCCTGCTTGTCATGTGCCTTTGTGTATGTTTCTCCGTTGTTTCTTCCTGTTGTATAATAAAAAATAAATAGATGAAGAAAAGAAAAGAGACGGAAACAGGTTTTCCTCTCACTCTTCCCTCTTGCTGTTTGTTATGCAGCTTTGGAATGGTAAATTCTCCCACTTTGTCGTTGTTATGACTTTGCAGCCAATATAGCGAAAAGCCTATATATGTCAAGAAGGAAAGTTTAGGGTTTACAGCTTTTTACCTACCAAACTTCAGTTCCTCGCCATTGCATGACGTTGTTACATGAATGATACCTGGTGATCTAGCCAAATGGGTCCTCAGAGGAGAGGATCACGGAAGGGAAAGGGTAAGGGGAGTCTACGTGTTCAGCAGTAAAAATTTTGACTGATTATTTTTATTGGTGGTATTAAATTTCCGCAGATTAGCGATGACTGTTGTACACAGTTACAATACTGGCAGAGCAATCCACAACTTTGGAACGCCAAGCTCTCCCCGTTGACATAGATAGGCTTTTAGCCATACTGTCTGCAAAGCCAGTAATATAGGCAGCTGTATTCACTCACTTTCCTCAGCGATTGCCCTTTTATCTCTATATACCTTAGTACCATTAATATCGGAGGCCATCCTCCGGGGAAATCAGAACACTCCTAAATCTACTTGAGTGCATGAAGTTATAAACTGTTGAGGATGAAGTGATATTGACAAGCAGATAAGATGAAAGATAAGAGGAAAGAAGAAAGATAATATAAAAATTATTTAGGGGAGATGATGAGGAAAGGAAACTAGAAGTAGTAAGAACCAAGTGTGTCACACTCTAATTCACACACAGGTCAAGCCCCTGAAATTCTGTCTTCACCATATCCGCACTTACGCGCTTCATACCATCTGTTAGCAAGGATCAGTCCAACGACTGTCACTTCACTGGAAAAAGAAAACAAGGGTGCCAAGCCCTTCTTATATACTACTTAAAAAGTTCTTCCAACTTAGGGATAAGGGATTGAATAGGGAAGCTGCCAGAGATCGAGCAGCATGGAAAGCCGCCATTAGGTGGCCAAGGTGGACGCATGCAAGCATGTTGGAGCCTTTAAAAGCTAAGCAAAACGAAAGAACTTGCTCGATCCACTCTCATTTCTCTTGCATCACCCTCCATGCCTAGCTTTCTCACACACTCACTCATCATGTCTATCAATATTCTTCTTGGCATACCTCACATCATACCTCACATCTTCCCACCTTCTGACTTACTCATGTATACCAATGTCAGTACTGCATCCACATCCATTCTCTCCCCACTACCACACTAAGCGCGCTCTCATCCGTTTTATGTCCACAGACTTCTTGAGCCCACATCTTTACAATTCCTTTATTTATCACTTTTCTACTCCTTGCACAGCACACTAGCACACACATTTCTCAGCTACTCCTTTTCCACTGATAGTATTCTTCTCTACTTATTTTCATACTGCATCAAAGTCTTACACCCGCATGTTAATGTGGACACTAAAACTCCATACGAGCCTCGCAACCGCTACACTCAGATCTCAGTTTCCTATCAAGGCCTTCATAGGTCTTGACAGAACTTAGTAAATGAGATAGAAAGGTAAAGAAATTGCGATGAAACGAAGATAGAAAAGACAAGGTATGTATTTAGAGTAATATAAGAAGCTGGAAAGTATGAAGAAGGAAAAGGTATGGCAAAGTTTTGGAAGAGAAAATGGAAAAGTGAAGATAATTCGAAAGTGAAAAATATGGGTGGAAAAAAGTAAAAAGGCTATAAGGGATGGCAGAGAAAGAATTGTGGATAGCAAAATACGGAGATGAGAATGAGGAAAATATAGAAGGAAGAGATGTAACTGGAAAACTAAAAATGCTGGAATGAGTAGAGCGTGAAGCGATGTGGATTAATAAAGGAATGGAATGAGAGATGGGAAGGACGAGACTCGGAGAAAAAAAGTATGCTATGAACGGGGAAAGCAAACCTCCCGAAAACGAAAAGGATGACGAAAAGGAATAAATAAATGAAGAAATGGAAAATGGAAACGTAGGAAAGCTGGAAAGGATTAACTACGTAGCTTCCTTTACGTTGTTCCTTCTTTTTTTTCTGTTGTTACCGATATTCGATATTATTCGGCTTTGGAGAAATTTTTCGACTTGGCGTAGTCAGTTACAGCAAGTTAAATAGAAAAACCAAATGGAAAAATTAAATAAAAAATTATATAGAAAAATTAAATAAAAAACTTAATAGAAAAATTAAATAGAAAAATAGAAAAACTAAATAGAAAAATTAATAGAAAAATTGAATAGAAAAATTAGGCCAAAGGACTGACAGGGTTAATACGTGAAAGGAAAAATATAAAAACTGGAAAGAAACGAAAACGATTATTGGCTAAGGAGATACGAAAAAAAAAAAAATGGGGAAGGAGGAAGTTATGGAGAGGAAAATATGGCAGCTGAAAAAGGAAAATAGCTGAGTTCTGGGAATAGGACGAAGAGGACCTTGAATGGGAGTGTGAGAAGCGGGGGTGCGGGGAGATGGGAGTGGGTAGGAAGGAGATGAGGAGAGGGAACAGAGGGAAAGGAGAGAGGGTGGGCAAAAGGGAGGGACCAGGGAACAGGGGGAAGGAGGGGAGACGGGGGGGCGAGGGAGGAATGCAGAGAGGGGAGGAAGAGGAGAAATATGGAGGGGAGCGGGGAACGGAGGACAGACGGAGAGAAGGTCAAAAAGGGTGGTACTGAGGAAGAGAAAGACTGGGTTAAGGGTAGGGGGGGGGAGGATTGAAGAGAGAGAGAGAGAGTATAATAAATGGTAATGGTAAAAGAAGCGTAAGGTAAATGAGAAGGAATACAAAATGAGGGAGGGAAGAGGAGGACGAGAAAGAAGGGGAGGCGAGAAGGGGAAAGAGACGGAAGGGAGATAAAGAGAGCGTGAAAGGGGGAAGAGAAAGAGGAATGAAGGGAGGAGAGGAAGGAAATTAGGGAGGAGATCACGAGAAGGAGAGGAAGAGGAAAAAAAAAAAGAACATAGAAAGAGGAATTCAAGTACGAGAGGATGAGAAAATGAAGAAGGAAAGATGAGAAAGCGAGGGAGTAGACAGAGAGAGGATATAAGCAGTCTAAATGGAGAGAGGCGCAGTAAATGGAAAGGCAGGGGGAAAGGGAGTCGTAGAGGAACGAATGAAAAAAAAAGAGTATATCGTCTAACTGTTGGAATTTCTCTCCATCCATTCATCATCCAATCCCTTTTTACCCAGTCAGGAGCGCAGGAGCTCGGGGTTTACTCAGTCCTGAAATTTAGGGTAAGGGTGGCCATTCTCTTTCGCCACTGAGTGGCATTATGTGCGTAATAAAACCCAATCAATCCTCTGACGTAAACCCTTGCGGGCCTCATCCGGTTTGGGCGCCTTAACCCACGAGACAACTGGGCCGTCATCCAGTTATACGACAATTACCTAGAGCAGTAAATGGTTTCCCGAATTACAAGAAACCATATGGCTTGTCGCTGAGTGTGAAATCAACTTTAGGTTGCACTACATCGAGTAAGTAAATGATAATCACCCCACCTACCATTAGTACTCCCGCCTACCACGGGGTATCTCTCTCAGTTTACTCGTCTGATGTGGAGAGACAATTAGAATCTTGTTTTATTTGGTTCGAAAGTCCAGATATGTAAATGGATTATTGACCTCATGCCATCGTGAAATATGAATGAGAGAGGTGAGGACGGGAGTGGGATAAGCCGACAGTGATGATGACCATGACAGTGACCACGATCACGATGACGACAAATAGGATGATGGTGACAAGAAAGAACGAAGATGGAAGTGAATGAGGAGCAAATGAAACGAGAGAGAGAGAGAGAGAGAGAGAGAGAGAGAGAGAGATTGAGAGAGAGAGAGAGAGAGAGAGAGAGAGAGAGAGAGAGAAACTTTGTGTAAGTAAAAGGTAAAGATAAGGAAAGGATTATGTGGAGAGAGAGAGAGAGAGAGAGGTGTATACCCTTCTTCATCCACCCCTTCTACTAGGGGTGTTGACAACTTACACTCTGATTATTGCCACACACTCTGCTCTTCAGTCCTCACCCCACAACCACCCGGCTACTCCCCCATAACCTCCGCCTTAACTATCACCCCACACACCTCCAAGCTTTCCTTAACATGGCATTTTGGGTTTTATAGACCATGATTAAGACGATGACGATAGTGATCATGATGATTATGTTTGCAATGACTATGACAATGATGATGATGGAATCTGTGATGATGAAAGGATGACAGCGACGACAATCACAACGAAGATGATAGTGATGATGATGATGATGATGGCGATGGTAATCACAGTTTGCACATGAATACTTGTATCTCATTACCAGCATATTTTTCCCCATAAATCAGGGCAGAGCCATCTTCCTTTTTTTTTTTTTTTCCCCCCCCATAAACAGAAGACTTATGCAGGGCGGGAAAAGCTTTACGAACTGAAAGGGTTAAATAAGTCCTCCATCAACCTCATCACTACTAAAGATCCTTCCCACGTATAAATATCGTTTTGTAGCAGCCACATTATACTGTAAAAAACGTCCTTGAAGTGAAGCGTTTAATTAAGATAGCCTTGTTATCTTCAGCGTTTTCATTACGTCGAGTCTCCACTAAATTAAAGACAGTCATTTGGCAATAAGAGGAGCAAGCTTTATTGGGTACCTTACTCAAGGGGATAAAGGATATTGCTTCTAACATCTTCACTACCAGACGTCTCCCTTAAGCTGAATTAAAAATATGGAGTAGAAATTACAAGATAAAATTGGACGTCCTACTGAGTTAGGGATGTGTTTCACATTGCCGAACCTCGCCAGTGGTTTGCGAAATGTGTGTGTGTGTGTGTGTGTGTGTGTGTGTGTGTGTGTGTGTGTGTGTGTGTGTGTGTGTGTGTGTGTGTGTGTGTGTGTGTGTGTGTGTGTGTGTGTGTGTGTGTGTGTGTGTGTGTGTGTGTGTGTGTGTGTGTGTGTGTGTGTGTGTGTGTGTGTGTGTGTGTGTGTGTGTGTGTGTGTGTGTGTGTGTGTGTGTGTGTGTGTGTGTGTGTGTGTGTGTGTGTGTGTGTGTGTGTGTGTGTGTGTGTGTGTGTGTGTGTGTGTGTGTGTGTGTGTGTGTGTGTGTGAGAGAGAGAGAGAGAGAGAGAGAAGCAAATGTGGTTCGTGCATGAGTGTGGGGGCCGTGCTGGTGAATAGGGTGGTGCGAAGTGGTGCTTCCTGACGGTATTATGTGTGAGAGGCCGGGGCTAATGACCTAATTGTTCCCTCTCCCAGCACACCGCCTCATGCTATACCTGGCCTCCTATTACCCTCAGCTTAGGATGGTTTCTAGTACCTCGTCCTTAGCGATGTACAGCATTTTGCATATTTCATCTCTGTACAGTAATCTCTGCTATATTATATTTTTGTGTCCACGAAGGGCACTTACATATATACAGAAATATACGGTATTAATCCGTTCATCCCAGTGACGCCTTTTCTGTTGGGTTCTTGCTATTTCTAGACTACCCTTTGTAGAACATACTTTTCAAGCCGAAGGAGTTAGATATATAGCCTAGCTTTCATTAACTTGTCCCAGAGGGCTCTTCTAAACTGAACATAACCGCCTGGAGGTGGCAAGAATAGAATATGGATGACGTCCCAGTTCTGAAGAGGTTACCATACCAGCCACAAAATAATCTAGGAAGGCCGAGATGCCCAGAAAACTCCTTAATGGGGTCTGTCCTCACCCCGACCTCGATTTCTCACTAAGGAGGTTCACTTTGTCTATTGACTTTTGAAACTCTTTTCACTACAATACTATTTCACTTCATTTCCATAACTCCAGATGTTTTTATTCAGTAAACAGAAGATTAATAGTTATAGACAATCTCTATAACACACAGTGCAATAGGATAAGTTAGGCATTTACTCTAGTTAACTCCTGACATTATACACGGTAGAGATAAACCCTACTGGTCTACGTAGTCAGAGTGTTGACGTATTTAACTCAAGACAATTCAGGAGCAGTCAGTCCGTTTCTTGAAGACCAGCAACCTTCCCATGAGCAAAAGGCATTTTGCATGTCAGTGATTGTGCTCTAACACCATGCCTTCATTAATAAAACGCGTTTGGCCTATTTCTTGCAAGATGGGGTGAGCAGATGTATTTGTCATGAAATGTAAGGAGCTTTGGGGGAGACCACTTAGCTCTCATATGGTTTGAACAACTCTTGTTTTATATTCCATCTAAGGTTAGATAATTTTACTTCACACAGTGAGTCAAAACAGTAAGTGATAAGATTGTAACCATTCTCTCTCGTTGTTGGGACGGCTGCAGTATTCAGTTACAGTGTTCACTGTAATTGCTGGACGCTCCAAAACCACAACTAAACTGCATAAAAATATTTACTTCATACAACTGATGTCATTATTTACTTCATACAACTGATGTCATTATTTACAAGGGATTAGGGGAAGGGGAGGGCGAGGATCAGTTAATGTTACCCCACTCAGTTCTAACTCCCCCCCCCCCTGCCCACACACACACATGGAGAGAGAGAGAGAGAGAGAGAGAGAGAGAGGGTGCTGGGGGACGACCAGGACGACAGAGGTCTACATTCTGAAAAATCAAAAGTATTTGTTTGTTCTTTTTCCTTTCTTTATGATATTTGCATTTTTTTGTGATATGTATAGAGTATATTCACTATGTTTTATGCTCACATGACAATCTAATATTGAAGTACGACTTCACTGGTGGTGCATCTCTGGGCTTGTTGGGGTAGGTTTAAACGACTGACACTCTCCTGGTTAATTTTAGTGACTCAAGCTAGCATAGATTTATATTCAGTAAATTTAGGTTATATAAGCTAGTGATTCAGGGGAAAGTCGATTTACTCAATGAAACAACTAGTATTAGCCTATATGAGGTAAAAATTGATGTACTGTACCTTCTCTCCGCTGATGTTTCCAGTTGCTGACTGGGTCTTCTGTAAATGAACTGAGGTGTGCAAAATGCACTCTCATTCCCCTACACTCACTGCCGAATAAATGAACTCGATTGGTCATAGCTGGAACAAAATAGAGTGGTATGACCATAAGAGGGTAAAGGAGTATATATTTTTACAGTTGATGACAATAGCTTTGTTTTGATATATGAGAAAGTTAGTTATTACACAGTACAAATCGTAATTTCTTGTCGATGTCACCAGAAATATCACCAAGGTATTCTGATCTAGGCCAGGCCAGTTTTTATGCGTCACTTCCTGTGCCTCCGCAATACGTTTTTTCTTTCATTTTTTTTCCCCGACCGGGCTCCTCGGCTGATGGTGATGAGGGAAAAATAAATGGCCATGAAAAAGGTGATAAAATAGCGAGGGTCGGGTGTGAGAGGGAGAACAATGCTGGATGGGGTGAGGGGAAGAGGACTAGAGGGAGGGAAGGAGGTAGGTGTTGGAGGAGGGAGAGTAGAGATAGATGAAGAGGGTGCGGGGTGGGAAAGGGGGAGAGGTGGCGGTAGAAGGTGTTGCAGAGGAGAGGGGGAGGGGGAGGTGGGGGAAGTGAAGGAAGTAGGTGTTGGAGAGAGGGTATTCGGGAAGAGGAGAGGGGGATGGGCATATAGACGAGGACCGTGGAAAGGAAAGCTGAGAGAGGGAGGTGAGGAGGAGGAGATGGAAGGTAAAGAGATGCGTGGTGTGGTAGGTAGGAGGAATGGGAGGGAGGTATAGGAGGGAGGGGAGGGAAAGCTGAGAGGAATGGTGAAGGGAAGAATGGTAAAGGGAGATATGTAAGGTATTAGGAGAGTGATATGTGGTAAATAAGTGATGCAGGGTGAGAGGAGAGAGAGACCGTCTGACGGAGGAGGGTAGAGGGGGTGTGGTAGGTAGGAAAAAGCGAGAGAGAGAGGTGTGGGAGGGAGAAGAAAAGAGAAGGGCATGGCGAGAAGAAAGAGAGAGGGGAAAGAGAATGTGGTAGGTACGGGAGAGAAAAGAAGGTCTGGGAGGAAAGGGGAAGAGGGGGAAATGGAGTGGAAGAAGGGAGAGGGGGAAAGAAAGTGTGGTACGTAGAGGAGGAAAAGGAAAGTGTTGGAGGAAGAGGGACAGAGGAGAAGTACATGGGAAGGAGGAGGGGAGAGGGAAAAAGTGAGGTAGAGAAAGGGGCGGGGAGGTGGCGTTGGATGAACGTGGGGAGAGGAGAGGGTGAGGGAGGAAGGGAAGGAGGTTAGAAGGAGGTGTGGCAATTAGGGGAAGGAGGAAGGGGTCGCGGAGGGGGAGACGAGGGGGATTCGGAGGGGATCAGGGTGGGAAAGGGAGGGGGGGGGTAGGCAGAGGTGGGAGAGGGAGGTATGGTTAAAAAGGAAAGGGAGGGGATGTGGTAAGGAGAGAAAGAAAGGAGATATGGTAAGGAGAGAAAGAAAGATGTAATAAAAAAAGTGTGGCAGAGAAAGAGAGGAAGTTTGGTAGGGAGAGAGAGAGAGAGGAAGTTTGGTAAGGAGAGAAAGAAAGCAGGCGTAGTTAGCAAAGAGAGGGAGGTGTGACGAAGGAAAAGAGAAGTGTGATTGGTATAGAAACAGTGGAAGTGTGGTGGGGAGAGAGAGAGTTAGAGAAAGAGAGGCGTGGTAGGGAGAGAAAGGGAAGTGGTAGAGAAAGAATGAATGAGAGTTTTAGGGAGAGAGAGAAAGGATATAGAGAGGCAGTGTAGTTGGATGAAGAAGAATAGTTAAACTTTACTTTGTGTTCTACATATTGTATTATATATATATATATATATATATATATATATATATATATATATATATATATATAAAACACACACACACACACACACACACACACACACACACACACACACACACACAGACTCACACACAAAGCTCACTGGAGGTATATAAGTAAGCAGTCATAAGAACATGTTAGACACATTTAAGAATCTCTTTAGTTGCCCACACACCAGTGCTTAGTCTTTCTCATTCTTCATGGTCCCATTGTGTACAGGCTCTTCTAAAAATGTCGTATAAAAAAGAAAATAAAAGTAAAGAAAAGAAAGGAGCGCTCATTGTGTGCTAAACCATCACGGCCTTACCCACTAGTTATTGATCTAAGACAGGGGTCGGTAATTAAGTGTGACAAATACCCCATGTTAAGTGCTCGGAGCATCACTGTTTCCCGGCCTACAGGAACTAATCGTTTTTTGGTTACATTGATATGACTCGAGCAGCCAAGATGTCTTATTTATATAAAAGACAAACTGAATAAACCTACAAAACCTAATTCTAAACCCCGCCCTCCTGTTGCAAAGTGGTGATAAAAGTGGTAGCGAAAAAATATCAAATATGAAATTTCTGTGAGTTTATATGCTTAGTTAAATTCACCGTGTCGGCAAAAGGAGTTAGCAGAATTCATCTGAATAAAAGCTTAAAAGATTAGAGAGAGAGAGAGAGAGAGAGAGAGAGAGAGAGAGAGAGAGAGAGAGAGCGCTAATTTTAAAAAAGAAAATAATTACATCTGTTCGCTACAGATTTCCGTAACCTGACAATGTTAAAACAAAGAACTGTAAATGATTGAAGCAACGCAAAACTATGACATTCACTTTGTAGATTACATTCACTGCAAATTCGTTGATCTCATTTTCTTAATATAATTTGCGTTCATACTGAACTGCTGTAATCAGGATGGGTCTCGTTATCCCCGGAAAACTTAAAACTTCCTCGACGAGGTAATTTGGCCTAAATGCCGACTGCTGATCTAAGGGCCAAGCATTTGACTGTGGCCTTTAACCTTGACCTATGACGCTGAAAATCCAGTTCCTTCTTTATTATCTCACCCTTAACTCTTTCTCTGAATTTGGTAGACATAGTATCAAACTTAGTTGACCTTGCCCAGGTGCTTTGACATTTAGACGTGCTCTGTGAGCTTGATCTTTCACTGAATATTATCGGAATTGAATCCCTTTATCTTTGCCTTACCCTGAACACGGCCACAAAGTTTGGTCGAAATCGAATAAAAATTGTACAGCTTGACATTGGCTTGCAACCTTGACCGTTGATCTCTTGTTCTAAAGAAGTAGGCCATCTCCTTGGATGATCAAAACCGATCCACCAGTTTTGTTTCAGATGAGATTAAAAATGTCTTTGTTGTTTTTTGACACACAGACACATGGTTCGAAATTTTACCTTGGCCTCTGACCTTAACCGATGATTGATTGTTCTCAAAATCGAATCCGTTTATTTTTGCCTGCACTTCAACTTTTGTATTATATTTTAATGTAAATCGAGTTAAAAACGTTTAAACTGACCTTGCTAAGTCAAACTTTGTTTTGAAAGAACAGTCGCACAACCGCTGGCTACCCCTCAGTCCTTCCACCAATACTTGGTAGAATCGGATTAAAGCTGCATAAATAAATTTCTTCAGAACACACACACACACACACATACACACACACACACACACACACACACACACACACACACACACACACACACACACACACACACACGCACATGCACACACACACACACACACACACACACACACACACACACACACACACACACACACACACACACACACACACACACGTGGCCTTGCAAGCGCAGGTGTAAAAAAAAAAAATGAGAAAATGAAGTGTGGTAGAAAAGGAAAGAGAGAGAGAAGGCTTGTTGGAAGGGGGAGGTGGTGTGGGCAGGGGAAAAAAGGGAGGGAGTAAGGTGTGATTAGGTGAGACAGGGAGGTATGGTTGGAGAGAGAGAGAGAGAGAGACAGACAGACAGACAGACAGAATGAGGTGTGGTGAGGCAGCAGATGGTGTAATAGTGGGAAAGAAATAGAAAATAGAGGGAGAGATAAGGAGGGAGAAAGCGAGAGGAAGATGTGGGAAGGGGAAGAAATGATGAGAGTGGAGATGTAGAGGAGATAAAAGGAGATGCAGTGTGAGAGTAGAATGGGGACGGACAGAGGAGTTTGAAGGATGTGATAGAGAAGAGAAGGAGAGATGCACTGAGGTAGGTTGAGAGGAAAAAGAGTGTACTGAGAGAGGGGTGAGAAGGAGAGATTTTGATGGGGGAGAATTTGTGATGGTGAGGGAGAATGGTGAGAGAAAAGCATGATGGTGACGAAGAGGGGGATTGGTGTGGTGGCGGGGGAGGGGGAGAAGTGTGGTAGTGGAGGAGGAAAGGGGCAGTGGTGAGGTAGAGAAAAGAAGGGGTGTTTAGTCCTCAGTGAATGGAGGGTATTTAGCTGACGGGAAGAAAACTGTTGTGAAGGAGAATCATATAGCCTAGATGAAGAGGAAAATAAGCAAAGCATTGAGGAAGGGAAATAGAATAGGTAGGGATGTACTGGGAGGAAGGGAAGAAAAATATAATGGGAGATAAGCTAAATGAGCTGATGAGAAAAGGAGAAACACATGATGAAGAAAAAGCAGCGGAGGAGCCGGAGAGAATTGGGAGAGGCGTGGTGTTGAGGGGCAGAAGGAAGTACTTTGGAGTAAGGGAAATGAATGACGTGGAGGTAATAGGGTAGAGGAAGCGGGAAATAAGGAGAAATAAAAGACGGCGAGTAGTGGATAAGAAAAATGTTTGTTGCGGAAGGAAGAGTGGTAATTCTGTTTGGGAAATGGATGGGGAGGGAGAGAGTAACATATACACGGCAGTGCGGGGTAAGGGAAAGGAAAGAAATTTTTCTTATGTGTCCGACTCAAGATACATACAGTATAAATATCCCTTCCCCATGGTACGGCGGTTCTCCTATACGTGCGACACACCTTCACATGTCACCAGTTTCGCTCTGATACCCACCGTCCAGACAGATTACATGCTAGGACTGTCTCATTCAGGACTGGTATGAATGTCTTAGTAGAAGTGTCTTTTTGACTTACCTGTGAGTCTTTGCGGAGATCCTTTACCATTACCGAAGTGCCGGTCATGTGACGTTAGCGGCCATGGAGCGCCATCTTCCTCTATCCTCAGCTATCCTGATTAACTCCACATTGCTGATTCTTTCTTGTAAATCGCTTCTTATACAATCCATATACTTTAATCGTTGTCTTCCTCTTGCTCTTCTTCCCTCTGTTCTTCCAAACATAGTCATTTTCAAGTTCTTTTACTCCTACAACATGTTCCATCTGTCTTTTCGGTATAGTCTTCATCATTTCTCTTTCCACTCCTGCCCTTCTCAGAACTTCCTCATTTGCTACTTTTCTATCCATGATATTCGCATCATTCTTCTCAAAAACCATACCTCAGCTGCTTGTAATCTCTCTCTCATTTTCTTCTTTACTGTCCACGCTTCGCACCCGCATAATAGAGTTGACCAGACAAAACATTTCAACACTCTTATTCGTGTCCTCATTTCCATAGTTATGTTAATTAAAATATTTCTCATTCTTCCGAAAGCTCCTTTAGCAATACCAATTCTTCTTACAATTTCCCTCTCACTTCCTCCGTCATCTGATATAACAGCACCCAAGTATTGGAAACTTTTCACCTGCTCTATATAGCTTCCTTGGATATTAAGTTGAATATATATCGCTTCTCTCCGTTTTGTTAGTACCATTGCCTTTGTTTTCCTTAGGTTAATCTTCATCCTTTTCTGCTGACATGCTTCCACAAATCTATCCACCAGTTCTTACAGTTTCTCTTCCGAATCCGCTACCAGTACTGTGTCATCAGCATACCTTAGATTATTAATGTTCTTACCACCAACCTTGACTCCTTCCAATTCCTTCAATTCGTCCATTACAACTTGCCCGTATAATGAAAACAAGTCTGACGACAGAACACATCCCTGTCTTACTCCTCTGTTTATAGTCACCCACTCCGTCTTCTCCTCTCCGACTCTAACAGCAGCTTTTTTATTCCAGTATAGGTTTACAATGTTTCTTATTGCCTTATTATCTACTCCAACCATCTTAACATTCTCACCATCTCTTCATACCTCACGGTGTCAAAGGCCTTTTCAAAATCCACAAAACACAAGTATAAATCCTTCTGTACTTCCAGGGATCTTTCTATCAACATTCGCAATGCAAAAATAGCACTTCTAGTGCCTTTGCTCCTTCGAAATCCATAATGCTCCTTTGCCATATAGCTATTTATGTTTCGGCTTATTCTTTCCCCTATCACTTTTAACAATACTTTCCCCATTTGACTCATCACACTTATTGTTCTTGGGAAGATCATTAAAGTCTGATTTAACAAGATTAAAATAATTTACTTGTTCACTACCCCAACAAGGGACTGATCTCTCGCCTTTTTGAAATGCAAGTACTCTTCTGAATACTTGACCAGTTCCTCTTGCTGCAGGTATAGTGAAAAAGAAATAAAGAATAAGATAAGAAAGCAGTGTGAACGTTTATTACCCGTGGCCTAATGGCGATTAAGACAACATTGTGGGTCTATAATCATTTCCACAGCAACACTTCGTGACTAGTGTCATGTTCTAGTGTTAATTTTATTGCTACACCTCGGAATTCAAAATGGAGAGATTGCAATTTTAGGTTGAAAAAAGGAGACATACTAGAGTAACAGTGATGGGCATGTGACTTGAAGAAGTGTTTGTATGTTGGAATGAATGAATGAATGGTCATACTGATAAGTGAGAAAATAAATATGTTGATGGAAGAAGGGAAGCACAGTATATAAAAGGATAAACAGACGGACTGATATTTGATAAAAAATGGAGGGATATGTGAAAACAGGAGAATATAGGATAACAAAAGGAACAAATGGGGCAGCTGTGAATTTAAACTGAACGTAAAGACGAGAGGAGCAAGTCAACAGAATGTTGAAATGTAACTTCAGACACAAGTGTATGTATGCATAACTATCTGTTTATCTGTCATCCAATCGTATTTGCCAATCAGGAACGTAGGGACCCGAAGCTAGGCTACTCGGTCTTGACATTTAGGCAAGAGAGACCAGCCTCAATCTTCCTTGAGTTACAGTATTTCAGTGATAAGCTCCAATCATTCCTCGAATGCAAACCTCTACAGTACCCATTCGGTTAGAGCGTCTTAGCCCACAAGACCACCCGGGTGACATTTGGTTAAATGGTTACCTCCGGACTTAGTAAACGGTTTCCTGGGTTACAGAAAACCATTTGGCTTGTTACTTATACACCTGAAGGCATCACTGTATTCTCTCTCTCTCTCTCTCTCTCTCTCTCTCTCTCTCTCTCTCTCTCAGGTTTATATATATATATATATATATATATATATATATATATATATATATATATATATATATATATATATATATATATTGTTACATAGCCTATGATTTCATCATCCTTTGTGTAATTTTAACGCACAGTATGCTGCATGTTTGATCACGAGCGTGTTCTGCCTCAGTCCCCCCTTCTACCGTTATAGTAGAGTAAGTCGTCCTTTCTGTTGTTCAGAGCAGGATTGTCAACTCTTTGTCCCCATGGCTTCATTTGCGCGTCCTTCTTACAAGTTGTATCAAGCTCTGCCGGCCCCTATATAATGAGCTCAGTCTCTGCATTATTGCCACTTAGATCTACTCCTCATTTTGTTCACATCTCTGTCCTTCCCAGTAGTTATTATTATGAGTGCTCAGGAAGTCTCCAACCATCTAGCAGCTGTGTAATTTGAGTATAAGTGTTATTGCATTTTGTTCTTGTACTGTATAGCATAAGTTGTTAATTTGTAGGCCTAGTGAGGTTTTTGTAATTCATGTAAGGTTCTTATTGTTAGCCATTGTTCATAATAGTTTACATCTGTAATAATTTATCTTGCATTAACTGAGCATTACCCAGTGTATTTTCATTTTATCAGGGCTGACTTAGGTAAATTTATTCTTGCTAATTTCGTGTTAATCGAGGCTATTGCAGTTAACCATATATTTAACCTGTTTTTTGCCATTACATTATCCTTATGAGTCCTGAATGTTTTGTTGTTAGTTTGAGCATTAAACTTTAACTTGTGATTTTACCTAACTCTTTTGTTTGAACCTGGAACTTTACGGGACAGTAGTGATTTTTAGTATTCTTACTTAAAGTGTACATTATCTTTCTCTGTTCCGTAACAATATATATATATATATATATATATATATATATATATATATATATATATATATATATATATATATATATATATATGAATGTGTAAAAATTTGTCATTCGTATATAGACAGATAGTTAAATAGATATATAAATATATGCATGCGTACAGAGAGAGAGAGAGAGAGAGAGAGAGATCAACTTCACTCCTCTCACTTTTTTGTTGAGGCATTTTTGTTAACTCGTCTTAATTAACTTGTGGAACCTCTTTTTCTACCCATTTTCTTTTCTTCCACCAAATTCTGTAACTTCTTCAGGAAATATTTCTTACCTGCCAACTTTCTTAAGCTCTCTCATCCCCTCTTCCTCCTCCTCCTCCTCCTCCTCCTCTTCTATTTTTTACCCTTATTTTCTTCTTAAATTCTTTCACCTTCACCTCCTTATCCTTTCCACACAGTTCCCTTCTGATTCACATTGTTGCTCCACATCGTGTTCCACCCTTTCTTATCCATACTTTTTTTTTTATTTCCTTACCCTTCTGCTCCTCAACCCCGTTTCATCTCCACGCTATTCCTTTTATTTATGTACATTCTTTCTCCTCCTCCTCCTGGTCCTCCTCCTCCTGGTCCTCCTCCTCCTGCTCCTCCTCCTTCTCCTCCTCGTCCTCCTTCTCCTCCTCCTCCTCCTCCTCCTCCTCCTGGTCCTCCTCCTCCTGCTCCTCCTCCTTCTCCTCCTCGTCCTCCTTCTCCTCCTCCTCCTCCTCCTCCTCTTCTTCTTCCGTTTCTCATCCTTATCTTATTCTATGAAAGGAGTTATGCCCCTCTCCCTTTCTTTGTGTGTGTACGTGTGTGTGTGTACGTGTGTGTGTGTACGTGTGTGTGTGTGTGTGTGTGTGTGTGTGTGTGTGTGTGTGTGTGTGTGTGTGTGTGTGTGTGTGTGTGTGTGTGTGTGTGTGTGTGTGTGTGTGTGTGTGTGTGTGCGCGAGCGCGCGCGCGCGCGTGCGGGTGCGTGCATGCGATGACTTCCTACGTAGGTGGCAGTTATGGTGCTTTCTGGATGACAAGGCAGGAGAGAGGCTTGTGGTTTGGTGGATGGATTGATGGAGGGTATTTGGGCAGTTGGGAATATATTCATGTGGTAAATAGGTCCATGGTTGTAATAGGTCCATGTGGGAAAACTGGGCCCCGGGAAACAATACCCTTCTGGAAACTAGCCGGGGTTGAAACAGCTGCAGTCGGTCAGAAATGGTCCATGGAGGAAATAAGTCCATGGGAGAAAATGAGTCCATGTACAAAGTACAAAGTACAAAGAAAAGCAAACAGCAACAGACCTTATGGTCCTTTTGAGGCTGCTTGTTACAGTGTAGACTATGACTACGAGATCTAACTCTCCATGCTGAAGGATAAGGATAGTAAAGCAAGAAGGCTTCCCTCACCTCCAAAGCCTCCAGTTAAAACTGGCAAGAAAAAGTGAGGAAAACCACCATGCAGCATGGAAAAACTGACATGGAAATTTCATGGGAAAGACTGAAAAGGAAAAGCCACATTCTATAATACATTATCTATAAGCTACCAGTATGAATGACCTGAAAGAGAAGGTAGTAAAGTAAAATGAATAAACGAATAAATAAATAACTAATGCATGACACTATGTACGGATACGTTAAGTTAAAGGGGCGTCTGCGGACACAGCGTGGAAATTGCACAGCGCACAGTGTGGATGTTCAGGGGTGGTGCGGCAGCCTTGCCTGGCGCTATTAAGGCAGGCAGCAGTTAGTCAGGCCCCAGCTCCGTTCATTCCACTGAAACTAGAAGCTCTCCCATGCGGGACAAGCACACAAGTCACCTCCTAAAAGAGTGACCCTGGTACTTAAAAAAAAAATCCCGATGGTGACCACTTAACTAACAAGGACCCTCAGTGATCCACAGCCCATCACAGGTCGAAAGTATAAGTAGTGACCGTTAACTCAGGGCTATCTGTGCATATCTTAGTCTGTGCATATACTATATTTGCATTTAATAAATTGATCCAGGCTCTAAAAAATTAAAATAAAGTAAAATAAAAAATTATACATACACAAGTGTTTTATTCAGGAGTAAACATATTAAGCTGGGGGTTAGACGACAAATACTTATCCAGGCGACCTTTAAAGGTTTGTACTGTATTACAATTTACTACATTGGAGGGCTGTTTATTCCATATATTTACAATTTTATTGAAGAAGAAATGCTTAGCGTCATGCGACTGGAATCGTTTGCCAATTATTTTATGTCCATTGCCTCTAGTATAATTCGAATGATCAACTGTGAAGTATTTATCGACAGTCATGTCCTTTGAATATTTTGAATACTTGAATTAAATCTCCTCATATCCTCCGTTTAGTTAGGGTAAAGAGATTCAGGGCTTCTAAACGTTCCTCGTACGGTTTACTTCTCAATCTAGGTATCATCTTTGTCATCCTTCGCTGCACTCTTTCAAGCTTTTCCATATCCTTTTTATAATACGGTGACCAAAACTGAACTCAATACTCCAAGTGCGGGCGTACTAAGGAATTATACAAAGTGAGGACAATATTATCGGATTTATATTCAAATGCTCTTCCTATGAATGCAATTAATTTATTGTAGATAATTTATTTATATGTAGAGGTTTAATTCCATTTTCATGGAGGAAAATAGGTTCATTGGGAAAATTGTTCATGGGGAAAATTGTTTGGAAGGAAGTAGGTCCATGGGGAGAAGGGGAACATGGGGAATACAGGTTGGCGGGATAACAGGTCATGTGGGAAAATTGTGTATGGGGAAAATAGACCTCGGAGGAAAATTGGTTCTTGGGAGAAAACAGGTCCCTGGAGGAAAATTGGTCCTGGGGAAAAAGTAGATTCATGGGAATTTTCGAAAACATTTCCATCGGAACAATAGGTCCAGGGGGTAAATAGGTCTGAGGCAGAAAAACGTCAGTAGAAGAAACAGGTCCAAGGAGTAGAGTAGGTCCATGGGGAAAATAGGTCCATGGGGAAAATAGGTCCATGGAGGAAAACTTAGTCTTCCCCACCCGCACTCCCCATACTCAGCTTTCCCACTGTTCCCCCCTCCCATCCTCTTACTCTCCTCGCCTATCCTTCCTCCTCCTCTTTTCATTTCCCACACCGCTCTTACCCTTTCCTCCCTCCTCCTCCTGTCACTCCCTGCTTTACTCTTACCCTCCCCACTCTTCCCAACCTGCTACCACCTACTACCGCCCTCACAATACTCCTTACAACCATTTTACTCTTCCCTCACTTCTCCGCATGCCAATTCTTAATTCCACTTCCCCATCTTCACTTCTCACATACATACTCCTTACTTCCCCTCTCACCCTCATGGACCACTGTCACTCCCCATCCTCGCTGTCTCTACCTACACCCATCTTTCCTTCGCCTCTCACTCTTATCCATTAATCCCTGCCTCCCCTCTCCAGCTCTGACTCCCCATACCATTTTTACACTCCAATCTCTTCCATGTGCCACGTCCTACTCCCCCTCCAACTCTCACTCCCTCTACGTCAGGCTTCCATCTCACTCGTACTCCCCTATCCCCCTTCCCTCATTCCCCACGGCAAGCAAAACCCATTATTATGATGCTCACCTCAAATTTAACTCCCCCTTTCTCCTCCGTATCTCTCTCCCTTCCCCTCCTGAGTCCTTTCATTTTTCTTTATGTATATATATATATGTGTGTGTGTGTGTATATATACAGTATACTATATATATATATATATATATATATATATATATATATATATATATATATATATATATATATATATAATACACCCTTTTTCTCCATGCATCATCTGCTTTACCTTCCTTTACTACCCTTCGTCTTTTTTTGTTACGGTATGGACTCAATCTCTCTCTCTCTCATATACAGTATATATACATATATAGATAGATAGATAGATAGATAGACAGACAGACAGACAGACAGATAGGTAGATAGATAGACAGATAGGTAGATAGATAGATAGGTAGATAGATAGACAGATTGGTAGATAGATAGATAGGTAGATAGATAGATATATAGATAGATAGATATAGATATATATTCCCCACTACTCAGATAACGGGTTTGGAAGTGCTTGGAACTATTCTTTCCCTGTCTCTCCCTCCCTGCCTCCCTCTCTCCCTCTTTCCCTCCGTCTGCTTATCCCTTCAGTAATCTATCACGATCTTTCTCTATCTCGTTTATTATTTTCTTTTCTTTTATTATCAATTCTTAGCTCTTTTCTGCTGTTTCTTCTCTTTTTTTTTTTCGTTTCTAATATTTATCCTCTTTAATGTTAGCTTTCCCGCCCGGCCTCATCCCACTCTTCTCAAACGACCCTCCATTTCTCTCTCTCTCTCTCTCTCTCTCTCTCTCTCTCTCTCTCTCTCTCTCTCTCTCTCTCGCCTTTCTTTTCCTCCCACACACACACACACTCACCCTCCCTCCCCAAACAACTCTTCCTCTGTCTCCCTCCTTCCTCTCTCCCTCTCAACCAGGCTCCCCCCAATGCACCCTCCCTCCCTCTATTCACACCTCGGCCAGAAAATGTAAGCGACTCCTGGCACCATTCAGGGGGGGAAACAATAGAATTTTTAGTTGGTCGTGAAGAGCCATACAATAGCTATTGTACGGAAAGGCAGAGTGAAAAATTACACTCAGTTTGGGTGGCTCGAGGTTTTTTTTTTTTTTATTAGCTGTTAGGGATTTTTTTTTTCCTGACACTTATTTTTATGCAACTTTAAGACCCGCGGGTGCCTGGGCGACAGAGTAAGAGGAGGAGGGTTTGGGTTATTTACTTGGTGGGTTTGGTTGTTGTTGGTGCGACCACAGCTGCCTCAGTGGTGGAGTGAGGCGCACGGCTGTCTATGTTGACTTCTCCTGCATCTTCACCCTGATTGCCTCTGCGTGGGGGAGGTCTAGTTTTCAGTTGCTTTCTCCCAGCCAACTTATGTCCACGCCTCGATTTAAGCAACGCTCTCCGATAAGCAATGGGAATTGAGAACTGTGAATTAAAGTATAACTGATTTATGTACCGTGCAACATATATTCAGTGATTTAACTTACTATTATCAGATCCCAGTGAATGATGCGGTCTTACTCAAAATCTGTTGTGGCCAATTATCAGTGGGTATGGTAACTATGTCGCCTTGTGACACTAAATACGCCTTGTGCACTAAATACGTTTGAAATCATTCACCATAACTTTAACAAAACCATATGCATAACCAGGCTACGGTATATGCCTGATGTCTGTCTGTCTGTCTGTCTGTCTGTCTGCCATTTAATTTGTCTGATGCCTGACTTCATTTCTCAGGGTTCAGAGTTCCCCGACAGAATGGCCTCTCTATCATCACTAAATCCCACCCTTCAGTTCCATGACGTGTTTTACCCCTAGAGGATTTTAATAAGTAAATGAAGGACCTCTCTTAGTGAATGGTTTAAAACAACTTCCATTAATCATTTTAGACAATGCCGTCTTCTGCACGTAATATAAACCACTGTGAGACGATTTTGTTGATCTGTATCCAACTCTCACCTAAGAAATGGAATGGCAAAGGAACTAGAATCATCATCCTGTCGATAGTTATAACTGAGATATGGAATGAAGCAGGGGGGGGAAATCATTAGTGCAACCACAATTTCCACAAAGAGATGAGAAGATAGTAAACAAAGAAAAAAACTCATATCACAAACTACAGTTCTTTCCACTAACTTAGTGGAGATATTCCTCTTTTTGAAGTTTATTTTTCCTCAGCTCAGTGACAGAAAACAACAATAATATGACTCTCATTCTCTCCAGAACATTTCGTTGTGATTAGCATTTTATTAGTGTTAACCCTTTGAAAGTATTGATATATCTCCTTTGCTTTTTCTACTTATTTTCAGATTTTATTGAGCTCAGGTGACGCCTGCTATAATGAATGGGTAACTGAAGAGTACTTTTGGACTCTTCAATTTAATGTCTCTCTCGAAAGTTTAGTAAATTTTTTCTGGCGGCAGAGGCATAAATAATTTCTAGTCAGAGGACATACTTTTCATAACGCACTCAGGTTGGAGAGACGGCAGTTTTGGGACAATTTAATCATTTTCTTTTAATGCTGACATAAGCTGATTTTGTTTAACTGAGACTTACTTCAGTAGTCAGTGGGATGAAAGAAGTCTCGATTAATCCTTGCACCGCTAGAATACCCTCGGCTGAATGGAATGGTTCGGATTTACCCTAAATAAAGCGATTAAGTGCGTCCGTGCCAGCCAACGAAAGGGTTAAAAAGACAAGAGTGTAGGGTAAATCAGGACTGGGCCTCTGCAGCAGCTGTGTGAAGTCAGCAGAACACAAACGAACCCAAGTGAACCCACAGAGCCCGCACCAGCCCGGAATACCGAGGAAGCCAGGCACAGACTCAGTAACTGTGTGTGTGTGTGTGTGTGTGTGTGTGTGTGTGTGTGTGTGTGTGTGTGTGTGTGTGTGTGTGTGTGTGTGTGTGTGTGTGTGTGTGTGTGTGTGTGTGTGTGTGTGTGTGTGTGTGTGTGTGTGTGTGTGTGTGTGTGTGTGTGTGTGTGTGTGTGTGTGTGTGTGTGTGTGTGTGTGTGTGTGTGTGTGTGTGTGTGTTTGTGTGTGTGTGTGTACCGCAGAGTTGTGGAGTGGCGGGAGGTGGGGAGAAAGGAGGAGAGGAGGGCGATTTGATGAGAGAGAGAGAGAGAGAGAGAGAGAGAGAGAGAGAGAAAGAGAGAGAGAAGATTGATAAGGCAAGGAAAGAAAACAGAAAGAAACAAAAAAATGTCACTGAGAGAGTTGTAGGGAGGGAAAAGATAGGTGGTATAAAAGTGATGGAGGTAGAGAGGGCCAGGGGGTAAGAGATATAAAAGTGATGAGGAATATGAGAGAAGAGAGAGTCGAGAGAAACAAGAGAGGATCGTGCATCTTTTTTTTTAATTCCTCCAGCAAAACGGCACAAAACTCATGTAAATAAAGCAATCACCAGACTATTTAATTTGATTTAGGGAGAACCTCTAAGTGTGATGGGTTATAGAAAGGTTAATCATATCCATCCTGTCCAGGCTCTCCAGTGTTGAGTAAGATCATCCGGTTATAAAAAATAAAAAATACAATATATAATTCGTCATTTGATAGAAGAAGTTAAGACTCTTTGTATCCTATTCACATCGAACCAAAACACTCTGGGGTACGATGCTACTGAAGACCAAGCAGGAATGAGTAGCATATGGCATTAGGACAAGAGTTGGGCGAGAGTCGAGAGTCAGTCATGTATCCTGCGTTCCATAGCTCTTATCCCCTCCCCTCGAACATCAGAGAATATCCTTCCTTAATATATTCTTTGGTGTGTACTTCATATTGCTGTCAGATAGCAAACATTTCGTGTGGCACCCTTTCCCCTCATCGTCAGTGTCAGTAGGGAAGTGCCTCCAATCATTTGACTGTGATTTTAGGTAAGTATAAGATGACACATACAGGACATATACAGGATAAGCTGGTTTAATCTGGGGTACACAGGGATGGGCGAGTGGTAACCGTTAGTGCCATCTATGCTGTGGCATTTCTTTTCTCGTTGTAGCGACCCTCAAGCATCATTCAGGTAAAGGATAGACATCTTGCGATGTAAAACTTATGACACTATACTTTAACCCACACACTAGAAACTGATCCAAAAATGGTTCAACAAAGCCATCTTGGAGTCAGCAGGTCAATCGATGAGACAACACCTATTGAGAAAAACTCTGAGGTAACCGCGACCCATGTTTTATGAGTAAGCCACTCAACACGGCACTTCCTAAGCCGCACCACTACGGCATCGTCTGTACTGCATTTTAATTAGCCCGCCACCAGACGATATCATTCAGCTTAAGGGAGACATCTTGTGGTGAAATGATGAATGGGGACTATATTTAACCTCACAACCCCAAAAGTCTCTCTTACGATGAGAGAGAGAGAGAGAGAGAGAGACAAAGGGAGGAGGTAGGAGATGAAATGGAAGGAGAGGAAAGAAAGGGAGGAGAAGGAGGGAGGCAACAGAGTGAAAGGAGGAGGGAAGGAAAGGAAGGTAAACACCATACCACACTACAGTAACTGAGATGGTGGACCGGTAGGACGAGAGGAGAGGAGAGGAGACGAGGAAGTAAGGAGGAGGAGAGGCAGAGGGGAAGATAATGTGGATGAGAGGATAGGAGGAAGAATTCGTAGTGGAGAGGAAAGAGAAGGAAAAGAAGAGAAGGGTAGAGGAGGAAAGAAAAGAAAAGAAAAAGAAGAAGTTAAAAGGAGGAGAGGGAGACGAGGAAAGGAGCAAGAAAATGTGAACAAAATGGAAGATGAATCGAAGGAGGAAGTATATGAGAAAGGAGAGAAGAACAGGAGGAGGAGTGAAAAAAAAGAAGAGTAGGAAAAGGAGAGGAGAGGAGATTGGGAGGAGGAAAGTAAATCAGATGAAAATTAAAGGAGGAGGATGAGAAAAGGAGAGAAGTAAAGAGAAGGAGGGGAAGCTGTGAAGAAAATGGGAAAAAAAAAAGAAGGAAACTTAGGAACTGAAATAAAGAGGGCAGGAGAAAGAGAGGAGGAGGAAAGGAAAGAAGAGAAGGGAAGAAGGAGAGAAAAGAGAAGGGGCAAGGAAGGAGGAAAGTAAAGAGGAAATGGGAGGAAGAGGAGAGAATGAAAAAGAGAGGGTGAGGAAAAGAGGCGAATTATTGAAAAGAAGATTAAAATATTTGAAATGTAAAGGAAAGGAAAGTAGGAGAAAAGCAAAATAACAACGAAAGGAAAAAGGTGGAGGAAAGGACAAGGAAATGTGAATGAAATGAAAGAGGAGGAGGAGGAGGAGGAGGAATGGAGAAATGGGGGGAAGAGAATGACCGTGGAAATGAAAATGAAATGGGGAAGGAGAAATGACAGACAGGCAGGCGAGAGATGAATCGGGTTAGGAATGGAGCAACAGGAAAGGAAAAAGGAAAGCTGAATGAAGGAAGAAAGGAAGAGGGGGAAGAAAAGGAGAGAGAAAGAGAGAGAAGGGAGAAAGAGCCGTAAATGTAGGCAGAAAGATATGAGGAATTAGAGAATGGGGAGAGGGGGGGAAAGTGGCAGCAGCAAAGAACGAACAGAGAAGAAACAGCAGAAGTGAATGAGGATTAAAAAGGTAGAAAGGGGAGGAAAAACAACGAAAAGTTAAAAGACAAGACGAGGCGAGGAAGCAAAAGTGGGAGAGCATTAAAAATGACACACACTTACGCAACACCTACGATAACCAGCTTGAGTAAGGACCAAATCTTTGACTGTCCTGTGACCAAAAACTTCAAATTACTTTTAAAATCGAATTGCATCATTTTTTTTTTTTTTACTCAACCACTAACTCTTCCACTAACTTTGGTTCAAATCAGATCAGCACTTAGTTGACCTCCCCCATGATTTTGAACTTTGACATTTCTCTGTAACCTTGACTTTTAACTGATTACTCTTCAAATCAAATATCTATATCCTTGTTTTAACTTGAAACCTTTTCATAAAGCTTAGCTTACATAGGGTAAAAACTGATTAAGTTGAGCTTCCTACGTGACCTTAACCTTTGACATCTTGTCCTAAAAAATATTCAACGTTTTTGTTCTTCTCAACTCATCCACCAAGTTTGATCCAGATCAAATGACAATGTAAGCATATTAAAAATTGACTTGTTATTTTGTTTCCGCACAGACACAGGGCTCGACCTTTGACCTTACCTTGTTACCTTGACATTTCACTGATTTTTTTTTTTTTTTAACTGAATCATTTATTTCTTGTCTGACCATTAACACTTCCGCCAAATTTGGTTAGAGTCAGATCTGTCTGAGTTGACCTTACTCTGTAACCTTGGCCTTTCAGCTTTCCCTGTGACCAGTCTCTCTCTCTCTGTGATCTTGGTCTTTCACTGATTATTCTCGAAACTGAATCCTTCTGTTTCTGCATTATCCGCAACTCTTCCACAGTGCTTGGTCTACGGTGGACAAAGGCCGTGCAATTTGACCTTGCCCAGTGACCTTGAACTTTGGCTTATTATTGTCAAAAACAAAGAATTTATTCCATGACTGACCTTCAGCTCTTCCATCATGTTTGGCTTTTGAATCAAAACGCTTTCAACCCTTTTGTTAACGCACGCGCGCGCACACGCACTGACACACACACACACACACACACACACACACACACACACACACACACACACACACACACACACACACACACACACACACACACACACTTGGCCTTTGACTGATGTTCTTACAATTGAATAACGTCGTTTTTGTCTCAGAGCAAGCTTCCCCCTCAAGTTTGCTTTATGCTGGATGAAGACTGTTTAAGGAGATTTTGCAAGGTGAAACTTTGATCAAGGCTTGTGATCTTGACCTTTGACCCATTGTTCACGAAAACAAAAGGCCTGCTTATTGGCTAGCTGTTAGTCCTGCTACGATGGTTGTTGCAGTCGCAAAAAGACTGAATTATTTTTTCACACACACACACACACACACACACACACACACACACACACACACACACACACACACACACACACACACACACACACACACACACAAACAAACAAACAAACAAACAAACAAACAAAGCTCCCTCTCTCGCTTCGCAAGTCGCGGATATATTTAAGAAACGAAAGGAAGAAAGAGAAAGAGAAAGGAGGTATGAAATTTAGGATAGGAAGGGATAAGGGAAATACAGAATCGGGAGGACGAAATGAGGCAGGTGAATCAGAGAAACGGGGAGAGGAAAGAGTATAGGAGGCACTGGAGCTAGGAAATAAATACTGTATAATATTGAAGAACGGGAGACTGAGAGAGAAAGGAGGAGGAGGATAGAACAGGGGAAAAATATACATGGTGCTAAGGGAGTGAGGAAATAGGGAAGGAAGAGAGGGGGTAAGGGAGAGAGGAAAATGAAAGGAAAGAGGAAAGAAGGAGGGAGGAAAGAGAGAAAAGG
Source organism: Coenobita brevimanus (assembly GCF_032717465.1). Lineage (NCBI taxonomy): Eukaryota > Metazoa > Arthropoda > Malacostraca > Decapoda > Coenobitidae > Coenobita > Coenobita brevimanus. Next base: position 42,308,611 of record NC_136976.1, read on the forward strand.
GAAGGGGTTAGGAGACGGAGAGGGGAAAAGACGATGGGAGGAAGGAAAGAAAGAGACAAAAAAGGGGAGGGGGGATATGGAAAGGAAAAAAAAACGAGTGATGAGAGAAGAAAGAAGAGACAACGAAAGAAAAGAAAGAAGAAGAGGGAGAAAGGAGATGAAGTAGGAAGGAACAGTGGCATAGAAAAATGGGATGTGATGAGACCAGGTGCGGGAGAAGAAAGATGAGGAAAGAAAGGAAAGAGGAGGCGAGAAGAAGCAAAATAGAAGGTGAGGCAAGAGAAAAGATGTGAGAAGAAAGCGAAGAGTAAGATGGGGGGAAAGCTGAAGGATGAGAGAGAGAGAGAGAGAGAGAGAGGAAATGTAGAGAGTACTTGCAAGAGGAGAGGAAAGACCGAAGCAGTGAAAGGAGGAGAAAAGATGTGGGAGAGATTGAAAAGAAGAGATGAGGGAGAAAGGATAGAAAGGGGGAGAGGATAGGCAGAATAGAATTGGTGAGGACAGGGAGGAGAGAAAATGTGGGGAGAGGGAGGAGAGAGAGGATAAGATGAGAGGGGAGAAAGGAGGGGGAGGAAGAAGGGAAGGTATAAAAGGATAAGGAAATGAGAAAGGGAGAAGAGGAAAAGAAGAGAAAGAGTAATGAAGAAGTAGAGGAGGTAAGGTGAGAAAGAGGTGGAAAGACGACGTAAAAGACGTGAAAAAGAATGAAAAAGGGAAGAGATAAGAAGTGACAGAAAAGAAGAAAATACTCGCAATTAAGGAAGATTGAAAAGAGGCAAGGAAGAGTGAGAAAAGAAAATGTGAATAAAAGTGAAAAGATGAAAGGTGCAATGTGTGAGAAGATAGGAGGTAAGGAAGAGTCAGAAGAGAAATTGACATATAAGAAGAGGTAGGAGTGAGAAAAGAAAAGGTGAAGAGAAGGAAGAAAGAGGAGAAGGTGTGAGGAATATGGGAAGAAGTGCGGTAATAATAAGTGAGAAGGGAAGAGATAATAAAGTTCACTACGACAGAGGTAAAAAGAGGGGGGGATGAAAAAAGGCAAGAAGACAAAGTAGAGCTAAGACGATGGAGGAAAAGAGCTAGCGAAGAGACATGAATATGGAGAAGAGAAGAGGTAAGAACATGGTAAAGAGAAGAGGTATGATGATGGAGTAAAATGTAAGAAGAGTGAGGGGAAGAGGGGTGAGAGAAAAGGTAAGAAGAGGGCGAAAGGAAAAGTAAGAAGAGAGAGTGAAGAAAAAAGGAAAGGAAACGAGTGAAGAGAGTGAGAAGAGACGAGGTTAGAATAGGCAGGGCAGGAGGAAGGTGGGAGGGTGAGTAGAGCACGCAGGGAAGAAGGGTAGTGGTAAAATGAGCGAACATGGAGGATAAATAACACAACCCATTCACTAAAAACATTGAGACGCCATCTAGCTATACCCTGCGAGTACACTACAATCCACTACACCCAGTCACAACTCAAACCCTATCCAGTTACTCTTGCCTATACTCTTTCACGTTACACCAGTCACCTGTAACTATATTCATATTTGTAGGGGAATATGGTTACAGGAAATGGGGTTAATGTGAAGGAACATGAAAGGGTGTGGAAGTTTGAGAAAGCCATGGGCAAGTGTAATTTTAACTTGGAAAGAACTATAGTTTCCATTTTACCAGCTGTGATTTCTTGAGGAAAACTTTTCCAAGTAACCCCCCCAGTCCTCTCCCCCGACCGCAAAAAAAGAAAAAAAATACAAAGTGCAACATCCGCTTCACTTAATGGCCTTAAGATCCGAATGTTTAAACTTACCCTGTGACCTTGACCTTCGACCAATTACTCTCAAAATCGAGCTACATCATTTTTATCTAACCCTTAAACTCCACCAACATTGGATCAAATAAGACCAAAACAGTTTGAGTTGATTCGGTCCAGGTACATTGACGCTTGACCTTTCCTTGTGATCTTTTCTATTAGCTGATTATTCTCAGTATCGGAGATCTTTGTCTTTGTTTCAGCCTAAACCATTCACAAAGCTTGTCTACATCAGATAAAAGCCCTATATCTTGACCTTGCTTTTTGACTCTGACATTTAACCCATTAAATAAAATAATAATAGGTCAACCTCTTGAGTGATTCTCAACTCATCCACCAAGTTTGATCCAAAATAGATCACAACTGTTCTAATTTTGTTCAAGCACACACACACACACACACACACACACACACACACACACACACACACACACACACACACACACACACACACACACACACACACACACACACCGCTTAAAACGTAAGACTCGCTCTCTCGGCGTAAAAAGTAAGAGCGATTCGGTAGGTTTGGCACAATCGGTGCGGCTCTGGAATGCCATGTTTCGAGTCTCCTGCATGCCACTATGTTGTGGGTGGACGCTCTCAAGCTATTGCCGCTCCATAACAGTCAAGCGGCCTGACCTACACCATACCACTATCACCATATTTTGCTTCACCGTTTGTGCCTCGTATCTATCCTTTCCTCTTTCCTAGCCGCTCTCTGACCACTCTTTTTATACATTATGAAAAACAAAGATGGAACCATAGCGCACGTAACTGGCAAGAAAAGCATCCAACAAACATTGCCCCAGGCCTCGACACGCAACTGTCACTTTTCAAAAACATGTAGTAACTCCAGGTCTAGGTACGATCAGACGGAGGTAAAAGAGATCCTGCCCATAGGTCGACCCGGTAATCGAACCCAGGGCTTATCAGTTTGTGGCTGAAGGTGTTTCCAAACACACTAGCGCCATCCCTAATAACTGCGTATAAAACTACCAAAAATATATTAAATAAGCGATGGTATTAGAGGGAGAAAAATAAGAGCGAGAAATTACTAACTGCCTAAAGGGCAAATATGATTCCGTCAACAGTACTAGAAATATCATAAGTGGGAGTTTTTATTTCTACAAAAAAAAAAAAAAAAAAACTGACATAGTGATGTGTTCAGAATTCATTATAGTTCGTATTATAAGCTGGGGGGGGGGGGAACTTGGCAAACTAGCTTTGTTTCAGTATTATGTTACAAACTGTCTGCACTCAGCTGTGGACTTAATAGCAAGGAAAAAAAAAGTTTAAAATGAGAACATACTGCTATGGTAGGCTACTCCATTATATCCAATAATGAACTCGGAAATGATACGGCTTAATTATGTACACAGTTCCCACAATTACATGAGCCCAACCAGTACAATTTACCCGAATTCAGTAATACTCTCACGGTCACATATTCACTCCTATATCATTTCAGCTAAAGCCAGACAGTTTTATATAATTGAGAGTTAGCACAGGAGGCAGGGTGTTTATACTGTCATCATTAGCCCTCTTATGGCCGAGACAAGTTCTACATTCTAATCAGTCTTAAGCCAGACGATTTCATTAAGATGACTGTGAGCCACAGGAACCTGAACGTTAACTTTTAAGAATACTTACTAAGTGTAACGGCTTCCCATACTGAGAAAATGTCTGTCCAAGAAACACGATGACACAAGAAGTGTCAAGTAAATAATTAAATACAGCCTGAAAAATTATATCATTGTGTTATGGCTTAGTTTAAAAGTTATCTTTATTTCTCACAGTTTACAATAAATCCTTTTTCACATTAATTCTCTCATGATCGGGGCACGTCAATATTCTATTCCAGCTAATGACAAACGACTTACTCGTCTGAGAATGAGTCATGGGAAAGTGAATGTTCAACTAATGACTAAGTTCACAGGCTACCATTAATATCTTACAGTTTCTGATAAACTCGTTTCATATTAAGCTGTGTATTGTGAATAAAATGTCCTCTCTGCAAGCAGACGACATGGCTATGTTCTGAGTTATTCTCAATAGATACCTTCATGTAAAAAACAGTAATCATCATCATAAATGCATTTGTGCTGGCACAATTTCGAGAATGTTCCTTTGCGGGGAAACCTGAAGAGATTCGGAGATTAATGCGACTGCTAATTAGCGTTCTCTTTGCCATGTTTCATGAGAGGAAGGGACAAAAGAAAAGAGATCGCTATTCTGTCTGGTAGGATTGCAGTGCCTTTGAAACAAATGCCAGGATATGTTTCTTTGTGTATCTCCATTTATTTATATCTTTTGTGTCAGATGGTACGCATGCATATACTGTGTTGGTCGTCTTGCAAAATCATGATATGAGGGGTGAGGGTGTGGGGAGTGAGATCTACTCTATACATTTAAGCCGTGGTTTTCCGGTCATAGACAGCTAATTCGTAGGTTCAAGAAACGCCATATCTATCAACACAGAAGTGATTCTATCCAACCCAGTGTTTGACGTACGACTATAGTGGCGGAAGGCTTTTGGAGTGTAAAGTGAGAAGTGCGTGTGAAAACTGTACTGTATGGGTGTGTTTGTGCATGAAAGTCTGTATACAGTATGTCATTTAGGGAACCTGGAGAATATTCGAACATATGAGAACACATAAAAGGACATACTATATCATCATATTGGCAGTCCCCCTCCCAATGAAATTAGACATAAGCCAGTTATATGTACATACACAATCGAACGAAATATTAGAGATTCTACTGTACTGGAAGTATCACTCTGTGCCTAGATTAGTTTAAAATACGATACCTACTTGTAGCGATCAAACCAGACTCGCATTTCTGATATTAAAAATCTCTTATGATATCATCTTGTATTTTATTCCAGCTTCCACCATGCGTCCCTATTCATCTAAATGATTGTAGGAGCATGAGACTGTGAGCATTGGTACTGTTAACCCTGTCATGGTCGCGGGTTCATATTATATTTTTTCATCTGCTACAAGACTGTTTATCACCTGAGAGTGAATCATAGTAACCTGACAGTGTTAATGTAAGTCTGTAACGTCAGTGTAGTTGGTGAACATGACGCACAATTCACACAAGACAGACACCGCTATGAAAAGACAGAACGGAATTAGCGAGATATGGAAAGAGAGCGCGTACCCTTTCAAGACGGTGACGTAATGTACATACATATTTTTTGTAACCCCAGACGATTTTTCCTAACCATAATGAACCCCCTCACGGTGAAGGCGTGGAAAACAATCTCCATTAAGCCCCCTCCATTATGAAACGTCTCTCTGAAAATAAACAAGTAGTAGGAAGACAGTAATATAAAAGAAAATTATTGCACTGATAGCCAAAGGACGTCCTATTTCAGAATGTTCTGTCTGCAAACCGACGATTAGAGTGTCCATGTACGGAAGAGGTTGATGAAGGCAGTATCCAACCTTTCCACTTCAAAATGTCTCTCATAAGCTGGGTAAAATCATCTACTGGTAGCAAAAATAAACCCAAATATGACACAGTCGTTGTGAAAGCGATTAAATGCTGCGTATGTAACGTTGTGTATTCAGTAAAGTGGGTCGGCGCCGATGAAACAATCATTAAAAGAGTAACAGTATTTTAAAAGAAAGGGAATATATTCCTTGAGGGATTAAAGCTTACTGTAAGGAGGTTGTGTAATCAGTTGCGTGAGTATCATAGTCTTGAGTACGTTAACCCCTTCATCCAGAGGACTCATTTTTAAAGTAATATCTGTACTAATTCCAAACAATTTTATTCATTTAACAGGATACCACTCGTAATTAGTAAGGTTGACCAAAACAGTACAGCATCCCCAAACTGAAAAGCGTCTCCTGAACTAAGTGGCATCGTATGGTACTACCTATTTTACATTGACCTGGCCTATAATTGACATGTCTCCTCCATCTTGAATACTGGCCTTTAGCAGTAGATTAACACTGAAATATGAAGTGAGTCGCAAAACAGTGCTATGAAAAGGATGTAGAGGCACAGTATTGTCTGATCCTGCGACTGAGTATGTGAAATAAGTTGCAATAGGACCAAATTCTGGGCTAGGTTGAGGGAAAAAAAGACAGCAAAAATGTACGTGAAAAGTAATACACACACACACACACACACACACACACACACACACACACACACACACATATATATATATATATATATATATATATATATATATATATATATAGATATATGTATGTAAATGAATACACTCTGGCTGTAGCATGAATAAGCTTAAATAAGTTTTCATCTTACTAAGTGGATCTGAGATTGCTAAAATAATGTTCCGTATTGAGTGAAGTGAGGAGGCCCCTCCAGTGAAAGCAACAAGGTAATACGGTAACAAGCAAATGATTTTAAAGATTGACGCCATCGTAGCTTTGTAACGATTAATGAAGGTTATATGTATTCCCTCTAGTTTGCAAGGTCTTTCCTAGGCTGAGTATAATCGTCCCTTAGTAACGAGAAAGTAGTCAAGTCGCAATCGTACCGAAAGGATTAAAGAGGCTTGAGGCTGTTATTTATTCAGTCAAATGAGAGTCACGGCCAAGGATCTCATTTGTATCTTATCGTTCCTACTTTCAGAGGAGTTTATTCAGTTTAGGAGAGCGTTGTTGAAGTGAAGAGGCTAATTAAGGCTGTGGCTAATCCCCCGATATCAAAAAGTATCATCACCCGCACTGAGTGGAATAATCCGCAAAAAAGAATGAAGCCAAGCAAGGCGTCATCTTACTGAAAGGCTTAAGGAGTATGAGAATGATATGTACTGATTGAAGTGAGATCTAATCCCTTCAACCAGAGGACGTCTTATTTAATTCAGTCCTTGCTCAAACCAGACGATTTTATTCAGCCTTGATAGTGGCGATCCCAATGAAAGCAAACTTGTAGTAAAAAGAGTAAGATTAATTAAAGGCAGCGTGGTAGTAAAAGTATTAAAGACTGGTAAAGTAATGGAGTGTACTGAGAGGAGTTGGTCGGCGCCCCAATGAAAGCAACAGATATCAACTAGCAATATGAACCCCGGGGAGGCAGGAAACACGGCAATAACACGGCGGGGCGGGCAGAGAGGCAGGCAGGAGGGCAGGCAAGACGAGGGGAGGCAGAGGAAGACAAGCGGAAGGGAAGGGAAGGGAAGCGAAAGGAAGCGAAGGGAAAGGAAGGTAAGTGACAGGATGGAGAGCAAGGTGAGGGAGACAGAGAACAATGTGAAAAGGAGGAAAGTCAAGTGAATGAAAGGGAAGGGAAGGAAAGACAGGGGGAGGCAGAGGAGGGCTGGGGAAAGAAAAGGAAGGCAGGTGGGCGGGATAGGAGATGCAGGAGGGGAGGCACAGGAAATCAAAGGAAAGGGAAGAGAAGAGAGGACAAGAGGGATGGAGGCAGAAGAGGTCAAAACCAATAGGTAGACAAAGGAAGTGAAGATAAAGTAAGGGAAGACCAGGGGGAGAAGAGAAGAAGCCAGGGAAAGAATGGAATGACAAGCGGAAGCAAGGACGAGCAAGAGACGACGAGGAGAGGAAAGGAAGGTGATGAAAAAAGAAACTGAGCGAAGGGAAAGGAAGGGGAAATGAAGCAAGGGAAGGAAAGGGAGAGGAAGAAGGTAACGGGAAGAGACTGAAAGACAGAGAACAATATGGAGATGGGTTGGGAAAGGATGGAAAGGCAAGGAAAGACATGGAAGGACAGGGGAAGGACGGTATTATGCGGAATGAAATTGGGAAATGAAAGAAAACAGAAGAAAGTGTATAAGGAAAAATGAAAAAGCAAAAAAAAATAAGCAAGAAATGGGAAAGAGGAAATAAAAGGAGGGAGGGAAGGAATATATGAAAAAGGGAAAGAGCAAAGAGCAGTAAAGAAAAGAAGAAAAATGGAAACGGTTAAGAATGGGAAGAGAAGTAGAAAGCTGGGAAGGAAGTGAAGAAAAAGGGAGAAAGGAGAGTGTGAAAAGAAAATATGTAAAGAAAGTGAGAAAGAATGGAGAACAAAGTGAAAAAAAAGGAAGAAGGGAAAGCGAATATTATGACGAAGAATGAGGGAAGGAAAAGGAGATAATAATAGAAGTAACAATAAAAAGAAATATTAACACATACTTCAACGACTCATTGTCAGCTGAATATAATCATTCAGCGCTAGATGGAATAAAACGTTAAAGAAGACACGACCATGAGAGCCTTGAGAGGATAAACAGAGGGAGTCTTAACACTCCCTGCCACTCGTAACATATTCCCAATTGAACGAAATCGTCTGATATTAGCCTGATTAAATTACTGGAGAAGACCGTACTTCGTGGGGTTATAGAAATACGTGAGATTATAAAAAAGAAAATGAGAAATTAGAAAAAATAACGAAAGAAGGGCTGAAGAAGGCCTAGAATTAATGCCTAGTAAGAGGACGAAGGACATTAATGTAGACTATATATTTTTGCTAAAGCCAGTCTTCCCATGGATTACGTTCCATAACCGCCAATGTTATATCCAGGTCTCCTACTGTAGTGCTGGGTGAACAGAGACACGGGGAAACAAACTTTGTGCAAGAGTCTGACCAAGCAGAAAATCCATATAAGACTTTTTTTTTTCCAGTTGTGACTTAAACGTGCCATCGATTCCACTTAAAAAGAACAGCGGAAAAAGCAGCGATGAAAAAAAGCAAGTCCGAAAGTACTAGACAGATGCGGGACCATTAGGGCCGCAATATGGGGCAGAACTGAAGTCAACAACAGTGCCACACCTTTGTGTGAAAAACCTTGTGAAGTGACTGGCTGATCGGGTTTGTGTAATAGGTGCTCCTGCATTAAGAGATAGACAGATAAATAGATAGATAGATAGAAAAATGAATAGATAAATAAATAAATAAATAAATAAATGAGAGAGGGGAGGGGGAAGCACTGAAGGAATGCAACACTCGCGCCCTACGATTCGCCAAAGAGCCGATAATTTGACTTTGCCTTACAACCTTCGTCCTCGACCGACTGTTCTCAAAATTGAATTATTTCATTGTTGCCTACCATCAACCTTGTTCCAAATCAGATCAAAACTGTTTGAGATAACCATGATCTTTGACCTATTGCTCTTGAAAGCAATAGGTTAACCCAATGGTTCACCCCAGCCCTCCACCAGGTCTGGTCTAACTCAGATAAAGTTTTTGTTAGCTATTTTGTTCACAAAGACTTACAGACTGGTCAAATTTTGACCTTGTTTTGTGACCTCTACCTCTGCCTGATTGTTCTTAAAGTTGCATGCATTCTCCGAAGCCATACTTTCAGGCACTCCACCAAGTTTGGTTTAAATCAGGTCAAAGTTTAAAAATTTGACCTGCCACGTGACCTTGATCCTTGGCTCTGTTTTGTGACCTTTCTTTTGGCCGATTGCTCCCAAAATCGAATCCCTTTGTTCTTTCTTTACCCTCAACGTTTTCACCAAATCTGGTCTAAATCGGACCATGATGTAACCTGTCATGTGGCCATGACTTTCTACCTTTTCTTGTGACCTTGACTTTTAACTAATTGTTCTTAAAATCGAATCCCTACGTTCTAGCCTTACCCTCAGCCCCTCCTCCAAGTTTGGCTTGAATCGAAAAAGGAAACTTTGTGCTGACTTTGATCTTAGATCTAATGTTCTAAAAGGAAACAACAGGTCAACTGGGAAAACAATCAACACCACCACTAAGTTGGTTCCAAATCAGATTGAAAACTGTTGAGGTTATTTTGTTCACTCCCACCCCTACCCCCAACACACACGTGCACGCGATAAATAAAGCATTACTCTGCTCATGCTTCGTGAACGCGGGTGTAAAGAAAAAGATCACGTTCAGGACTGGTGAAGCAAGTGATCCTGAACCAATTCGTTTGGCGGGTTCATGGGCAGTCTGTGAGCGGGGAAAGGCCAGGGGAAGTATTTATAAAGAATCTTGACTAAATCTGAGCAAAAACATGTCTCAGTTGTAATGAACTGTTATTAGAAGTCATTGATTTTTTTAGTTCTTTTCACCGTCATCCTCACACTAGTTTGGTTGTGAAATGTATGGTGGCCGTATGAGAAAAACAAATGTGCATACAAACAAGCGGTCATAAACACAGCTTATGCTCAGGAGAGTTATGAATGCGGCCACAGGTTCTATATTTACAAATCTTCTTGAGCCTGAGTTATGTATAAGAATGCCTCCTTGTAGTGTTGTTTTCACTCTCATGCAGCTGCCATACATTTTACAACCATAGTGGAGTGAAGATCAATGTGAAAATATAAAAAAAAAATATCGTGGAGGTTGAAATTAGACTTGTTTATCTGGAAATTGTTTAAATCCTTTACTCCAATGACGTACTAATTTATTGTATTCTTGCGGCCACTAAGGTGTTTTTCTTCTCCTTTGGGACGGATCTCTAGTGAAGGAGTTAATGAAACTTATATATATAATTCCTCTAATTTGAAAGCATCTCTCTAAACCAGAATTTAATGGTCTGGTGGTGGCAATACAAAATAGAAATTACTTCGAGTGAAGTAGGTAAGATTCTTGATAAATGTGGGCCCAGTTCCTCTCAGCCTCACAATGGCCGAGGAAGGAGCGCAAAATTGGTACTCGCTCTGATGAAAATGGAAATGAACTCGAGGTGAAGGGAGGAGAGAGGGGGAAGGGGGGAGATAAAGAGAGGAAAGAGGGAGATAAAGAGGGAAAAGGGGATGGATAAGAGAAGGCGGAAGTGAAAAGGGCAAAGGGAAGTGAGGAGGAAATAAACAGAGGAGAGAGGGGAAGTATACTGGGGACGGGGAGAGGGGAAAGTAAGTGTATAGAAAAGAAGAAGGGTAAGAGGAAGATAGAGAGGGGAAAGGAAAAGGTACGGGAAGGGGAAGGGAGAAAACATGGAGGGAGACAGGGAACATGAAGGTAAGGGGAAAGTATAGGAGATAAAACAGGTAAAGAGGAAAGGGAAAAGGAACTAGATAAAGATGATGAAAAATAATCGAATCGGGGAGATAGATGTAATAAGGAGGAGGAAAATTGGAGAGATGAAGAGAAGAGGGAAAAAGAGTTTAAATATAAGGAAAGTAAAGATGGAAAGGGGAGAGGAAAGGAAATGGAAAGATGGTAGAGAAGTAAAGGAGGGAGTTAAACAAAGAGGAGGGGAATTGGGCTAGAGAGAGAAATATGAGGGAAGGAATAGGAGAGGCGAAAGATCTTTAAAGTACAGAGAAAAACAAAAGGGTTGGAGAGACATAAAGGAGAGGGAATGCATAGGAGATATAGAGGAAAGAGAAAAGAGTTAAAGAAAGAGGAAGAGGAAAGTAGGGGGAAAGATAAAGAAGAGAAGGAAAGAAGTTGGAGAGAGAAAAGAGAGAGAAAGGGATAATATAAGGAGAGAAGGGAATGAAGAGATAAACAGGAGAGAAGAGATATGGAGAAATAATGAAAAATAAATAAGAAAGTTGGGAAGAGAAAGAGGAGAGGGAAGAAATCAAAGGAGCTACGTAGGAGCGACGGAAAGAGGAGGAAAGGGAAAGGAAGTGGAAAGATAAAGAAGAAGGGAAAGGAAGAGGAAGTATAAAATGGAGGAGGAAAGGAGTTGAGAAGAGAAAGGAAGTGAAAGAAACAAGAAGATGGAAAGACATTGGGGAGAGATCGAAGAGGAGGAGGAGGAAAGAAAAATTGTGATGATAAAGAGTAGAGGCGAGGAACAGAGGAAGACGAAATGGAGGAGGAAGAGATGGGAAAACAGAAAGAGAGAGAAAGAGTTGGAAAGAGAAAGACGAGAGGGAAGGCAGAGGAGGAGATAAAGAGAAGGAGGGTATGTTTGGGGAGAACGAGGAGGAAGAAAGATATTGGACTGAGGAAAGGCGAAGAATAGAGGAAGATAAAGAGGAAGGAGACGAGATGTGGAAAGGCACAATCAGTTCTTTGTTGCTCACCAGGATCGAGGGGGTCCAGCACTAGGCTTATAAGTACAATAAGTACAGATTAATGGTTAATAATAATAATAATAATAATAATAATAATAATAATAAAATAATAACGAACTAACACTACTTAAAAGACACACACACACACACACACACACACACACACACACACACACACACACACACACACACACACACACACACACACACACACACACACACACACACACACACACACTCATGATAATAATAATAATAATAATAAAATAACGAACTAGCACTACTTAAAACACACACACACACACACACACACACACACACACACACACACACACACATATGAAGCCAAGGCCCCATCTCGAGTGAGCAGTGCATGGAGGAAGAATTTGCCGATACAAGCAGTGGGATCGGTTTCGCTTTTATGTAATTGTGGACGAAAGAAAAACCTCCTGCCCAAGCCGAACTTATGTGTATTCCTCGGCTGGGCTGGAGTTTTCCCAGTCGTAGTCGATTTCGCGTTTTTATTCCATTTTCCAGGGAGGTGCAGGCTAGGTTAGGTTAGGTTAGGTTGGGTTAAATGATATTAGCTTAGGTTAGGCTAGGTTGGTTTACGTTAGCCTGTTGGGGTTAGATTGTGTTAGATTAGGTTGGGTGAGTCTGTAGGTTAGGTTAGATTTGGATACTATTAGCCGTGTCGGATATGTCAGAGGAGGTTGGTTTGGGTTGGTTTTTTAGCTTTTGGTTACCTCAGAGTTTTAGGTTAGTGTCTGGATTAAGTAAGGTTAAGTATGGCTGGGTAAAGTTTGGGTAGGTTTAGGTTAAGTGCGGTTAGGTTAGGTTGGGCTGGCTTGTTAGGGAAGGTTGGAATATTTAATTTCCTTATGCAAGGAAGAAGGAACCAAAGGCCAGGAGTCCCCAAACCGTTCCTTCCAAGAAAGAGCAAAAACAATACAACAGAAAGCCAAATTTAAGATCCGTTCATTTCGAGATGCCTGGACACACTGCGTTTTAATGACTGGAGGTCATAGGAAGTAGGAAATACAGACAGAGGGAGGCAGTTCCAGGGATGACTTGTTGCATAAATGATGGATGTGAGTAACTGTTAGCTTTGCATTAGGGAGTTGGACAGAAAAGGGATTAGAGTTTGTTAAGATGAGCTTAGGTTACGTTAGTTTAGCTTAGTTAGGTTAGTTTCTTAGGTTAGCGTAGAGTTACCGATGAATGAATTAAGAGCGATCAGCCTACGAAGAGCAAGCTTGGCGCTCGTACTGCAATGGCTTACAATACAGAAATATGCGGCTCCGCTCCGAAAATGGCCTCCAGGGGTGTATGTGTGCGTGTGCGTGTAAGAAGAGGGGGGTGGGTGTTCGGATATAGAAATCGGAGTGAATATACGGCCGGTTGCAATTCTGCCATTATATTTTTACGGGGCCTGGTTTCGGATTATAAGCGCGTGGAAATTCCGGAGGGCCCCACGGAAATAGATTACGTGATTTGATACGGCGACGAAAAACGAAGCAGGCTGGGTTATTTGCATTATGGGTGTGTGTGTGCGTGTGTGTGTGTGTGTGTGTGTGTGTGTGTGTGTGTGTGTGTGTGTGTGTGTGTGTGTGTGTGTGTGTGTGAGAGAGAGAGGGGGGGGGAGCTGGCCTCTTATGGAACAAAAAATATTTAAAAACTTAGCTTGGTGTCAGCCTTATGTAAGCGTGTGTGTGTGTGTGTGTGTGTGTGTGTGTGTGTGTGTGTGTGTGTGTGTGTGTGTGTGTGTGAGGTTCAAAACAGCGACAAGGCAATAATTTCCCTGTGGCACGCACCTTCCTATGTCACCACTTCAGCGCTAATACCATCTGTCCATAATCAGTGCATGTTAGGCTGCCTCATTTCAGGACTCGTGGATGCTTTTTTGACATATCAGTGGGTCTTGTGTAGGATCAGTAAGGTATGTTTTAAAATGGCGAAAGTGTTTTTTTTTTTTTTTTTTTTTTACAATAGACAAGACTTCTAACCATTTGACTCCTTACAGAAATGCAAGGCGGAAAGAAGAGAGAGAGAGAGAGAGAGAGAGAGAATCGAGTCTTATTATTTCCCCTTTCATAGAGACCCAATTCTTCCATTTCATTCATGCCGCCAATTAACGATTTAATTCAGATTTTTTTCCACCATGTTAACTGATGAACCAGTCCTTACATTTCAATTTCGGAAAAGGAAAATACACATGAAGAGAAGAAAAGAAGTACTTCTGGTCCTAACGCAATTCTCACATGAAGTTTCTAATTTCTATTTAAATATCGCTATCAACTAACAATTTAATTCATCATAGCAGTATCTTGTTGGATGGGAGTGGTGAAGAGGTGAAATATAGCCTCTTTCACTTACCCTTAAATTACACGCCGTCTAGCTTGGGCTGAGTAAAGTTTTTTGGTAGTGACAAGAACATAGTATCAAATGACATGGCTGACTGCTCTCCCTGCAAGGACTCTCTCCAAAAATTAATAAAATGTGTGGCCGTGGCAGGAATAAAGCATAAACATACATCGTCATACTGATGATCATAAAAACTACATAGGGTGCTGTATATATAAATTTTCCCAGTCTTATCAACTGAGTATAAGATTGCTTGTTTGTACTTTTATCTTCACCCACAAAGCTGCCTAACACCTCACAGTCCGCTAAGAGTGTGCAGTATGTTAGTTACTAAATTCGAAACAGAAAACACCTTGTGATAACAGTTTACTGTAAAGGAGAGATTTATTACATCGTTGCCCGTAGCCACTAGGAGTTTTCGTGCTTGTTCCTGTCTGTCTGTCCGTTAACATGATTAAGGAAATTTACTGGATGGAAATGCACAAGATTTGTCACAGTAATTTAGGACTATCAAAGGAAAAGATATTTTTTTGCCGAAAAGGTCATAGGTACCGGTAATTGGTTAAGTACAAGAGCAGTCCAAAAAGTTTAATGGGGGGGCTGAGGGATTAGAAAGGACGAAATTATTTAGTTTTGAAAATAATCACTCAAAGGTAAAAATTACGGGCTCGGTCAAAGGTCTGACCTTTAGAATTAAATAAACTAAATGGAAGGGTTTAAGGTTAAGTGAGGATGAAATCATTATAGTTTCAGAATAGACCAAAGGTCAAGGCTACAAGGTAAAGCCAACTTAAACTTTCCTTTTTAAATCCAATTTCAAGCAATCTTGATGGATGGATTTATGGTAAGGATGAATTAAATAAATTTTGAGAACAACCACTCAAAGGCCAAGTGCACAGTAAAGGTTGAAAGGTTCAGCCTCAAGATCCCTCCATTGGATCATTTGGCGCCTGTCGTGTCCAAAGGCATTGCTCATTAGTAGTAGTAGTAGTTGTTGTTCCCTAGGCAGTTTGGCCGAACAGCCCCGAGTCCTTTTGGAAGGCCATGGCCGAAACCGGGCTTTCCCACAGAGCTCTTAAAGAGTGTATGTTGTGTTGTTGGCGTAGGTGATTGTGTGCAATGCAGTCTTCCATAATGTGCTTAATAGTATGGGGTGCTGTGTTGCATCCTGGACAGGCATCAGCGACGAAGTCATCCAGCCTCTTCTGGTAGCTTAAGAGGGCTGGATGGTGCCCACATCTCAGCCTGGCCAGGTGGACCCTGTCCTCACGAGGAAGATAGGATTCAGAAGGGTGGATATCAGGAGGCCGTGCATGCAGCTGTGTGTTGTCTTTAAGTGACTGAATGGAGCGGCGAGTGATCTGAGTGTGGATATGCTTCTGGAAGCTGGTCTGAGGTGGGCGAGGGGGGAGAGATGACAGTATTTGTGTATGGTATCGTGTGCTGGGTGTTGTTTTGATGTTCCTTGGTGTGGGTGGATGTGCTGCCATGTACTGTAGTGGATGTTGTGGGTTTGTGGAGGCTGCAGCAAGAAACTGGGTGCCTCTCATGTCTAGGTGATCCTTGCCTTTGAGGACTTTGGTTTCTTGATGTAGGTGGTCTGTGGGTGTAGTAGCTGTGCAGCCTGTGATTATTTTTAGGGCCTTGTTCTGTATGGTCTGTAGAGTGTTGTAGTGTGTTTTGGTGAGGTTAGAAGCCCAGGCAGGGCTTGCATAATTCATCACCGAACGTATGTATTGTTTGTATATTGTGGTGGTGGTTTCTGTGTCCGAATGTTGTATGGGCAAATGACTTCAAAGCATTGAGTCTTGGTGTTATTTTATTTTTAATGTTTGTTATGTGTTGTTTAAATGACATTGATGTATTGTATGTTACACCAAGGATTTTGTGTGTGTGTGTGTGTGTGTGTGTGTGGTAGGGGAGTGTTGTTTTTCTGGTAAGGTGTGGGATGTGACTGTGTTCTGCTGTCCAGTTTGTGAGAAGAGTCACTGTAGATTTGGCTGGGGCTATTTTGAGCCTGTTTGTGGTGAACCATTCGTGTAATGTGTTGAGGTAAGGTTGAATGATGTGTGCAGCTGTGTTTGCGTTTTGGTGCGTACATGTAAGTGTTATATCATCTGCATAGGAAGCTATGTGTATCTGTGGTGTGTGGGGTGCGGGTACGTCGTGCGTGTATGTATGTACATTATGTACATGTAAGTATGCTCATTAGTTTCAAAACATGGTGGCGAATCATGCAACAAACAAAAGTGCAGAAGCAGAGAAGGATCCGCTCCTGCCAGTCTAGTCTGTCTTCCCTTTATAGCCCTCTCAAAGCATCATTTTTTTCCTTCTTAGCGTCAAAGCTACATCAGCTCTCTCAGACCTGGGATATCTTTTATCAATATGTCTAAATTAACATGAACTATTCTATTCAGCTTTAGCGTGGTAGGAAAAATATATTGAAGGGTAGTTGTTGACAGAGTGAGGGAGAGAACAGAGGGAGCAAGGGGGTTTTTAGGAGGGGGACGCTTGTACCACGCCTCCTCTCTGAGATATACTGTACAATGAAAGGTATTCAGAAAAGGGAAAGAAGTAGCATGTTGTCTTTCATGAATCTGGGGAATCTATGTGACAGGGTAGACAGACAAGGAATGTAGGTGCTGAGGAGTGGATGGGGAAATGGTTTACTGCTAAGAGGATGGTTGAGGATATAAAGGCGGCAGTGCGTGTGGAGGTTGAATTATGCAAACTTATTTATTTAGACTTTGAATTGAAACAGGGATGTGTCATGTCTTCGTAGTTGTTTAATATATACTGTATTTAAGACATGCAAGATAAGACAGTGGATACCTGAGTGTCCCCGGTGAGAAAGGACAGGGTGTAGAAATTGCCCATATTGTTGTCCGCTATTGATACTGTTCTGTCAGATGACTAAGTTACAAGGTTTGGTCACTGAGTTAGGAAGTGTGTGTAAGAAAAAAATTTGGAAGTTAATGTGGCAAAGAGTAAAGTTATGGTTTCCGAGAGGACTGAAGTGTGTGAAAAAGGTTCAGTACGACTAGAGGGTTTCAGGTTTACTAAGGGCGGTGACAAGTTGTAGGGAGGTGAGCAAAGAAGTATAGAAGTATTTGCATGTCAGAACTGTGATCCTCGCACTAACGTATAGAGCTGAAACTTGAACTTTGCTACAGGGATATATCGAGAGGTGTGGCAATGAGTTATATGTCAGTAGCGTGAGGAGCTACCTGGAGAGACACCAGACAAATGAGCAAGTTAAGGAGTGTTGTGGTGTTAATGAGGATATTCTGGAAAATGTTAGGAGTACCCCGAGATATTTTGGGCATATGGAGGGAATGGAAAGGGAGAGACTGGCTTGGAGTATGCATGTGTGTGAGAGAGAGAGAGAGAGAGAGAGAGAGAGAGAGAGAGAGAGAGAGAGAGAGAGACGAGAACGACGTCTAGGGACGGAGTGAACAGGTATATTAATGATAAAAGTGTGAGGTGGAGGGAGCACAGCTTGATGGCTGAGGACAAGGGGCCGTGGGAACTTTTTTTTTTTTTCCTACATCTTCTGAGATTAAGGCGTCTGGCTATATATGTAAGTAGCTAGAAAGAGGACTTCATTCTTATGATGAAGAGGTGACAAAGGCTGTATTAAACCTCTTCAGTTCGAAAAGTCCACCAAGTTGAACAATCTGGTGAAAGCAAGGATACAATTGGAAAGACTAAATAGTGTTAAAGGGATGAAGAACGAAGTTTGCAATGCCTGCAGTCATTCTGTTATGAATTTTGAGCCATACAGGGCTTTGTCTGTGCTAAAAATGGTGTGTAACTTAAGCAAGTTCGAAATCTGACATTTGTACCGTAAGTTTAAGTTTTGAATCACTTCAACTTCTAATACAGTTTGTCCGAAATTTTCATTCTTATGGGGTACACTTGGAAAAAGCATCTACGTGCTTGATGGGGTCAACTCATTATCCTGATGGTTTTCCACATATAAATAGGGTTTTCCAGAAACAGGGAAGGTAAACTTAAGTGGGGGACCTATTAATCAGTCACAGACCGCCAAGAGTCCCCGGAGCCGTATCCTCACCTTAACAAGCAAAGCGAACAGTAATTACTCAGACGATTTTTAATTTCAGTGAAGGAATACATCAATTACCCCCTGAAGTACCCTGATGTGTGTGTGTGTGTGTGTGTGTGTGTGTGTGTGTGTGTGTGTGTGTGTGTGTGTGTGTGTGTGTGTGTGTGTGTGTGTGTGTGTGTGTGTGTGTGTGTGTGTGTGTGTGTGTGTGTGTGTGTGTGTGTGTGTGTGTGTGTGTGTGTGTGTGTGTGTGTGTGTGTGTGTGTGTGTGTGTGTGTGTGTGTGTTTCCTAATTTCTGCCAGAAATTTTGTCTATGACAGGGGTTTAAGCTTGTATCCACCATCCCCTCGGTTCAAAGACGTGTTCTGTTTTGTAATTTCAGTTAACCTAATTTGATTACATTCAACTTAGATTATATGACTTATGGCGAAGGTGTCAGGAATCAGTCACCTATGGCACTCTCTCAGCTTCATGAGATAATTGAGCATTAGCTGGAATATAATGCAAGAGTTTCCCAGACTTGTAGAAGGTTTATAGTATAAGTCTGTTTCCCACAGACTGGGTGTACTAAACAGACTGTGCTTTCTTTACCTCTTTGCAGTTACCAGTTTTGTACAGGGACATTGTTTGCCCATGTATTGAACACAGCGCTCATGTGTGTGTATGGAAGGGGGGGAGGTGAGGTAGCTCACTTCATGCAGTTCTTCTAAACAGGATGGAGAAAAAGGCTTTTCGTCTCATAAACTAACTCACTTTAGCTTCTCTTTCCCCGCCACAGTGTTGCTGCTCTTTTCCTCTACTAAGTTTCAGTGATCTGACCTTTTGAACAATCGTTTTGCATCCCTTATCGATTATGGCGGACGTGCAGCAGCCGTCTAACAATGCACTGTCACCTTTTTCCCGTCCACCTCTCTAATGCAAGATTTAACAAATACTCTGTCCTTCACATATGCAACTGGATATTTTGAGATCAATCTTCCTCATTCTGTACGTCCCTTTTCCTGCGACCTTCAGTCTCGGAAGCGGAATGTATTCAGGCATCCCCTCTTCATTGTTCATTACGTATTGGAAAGTGGAACTTTTTGCAGGCTTGTGGCTTTTGGTTCTTTCGTTTTTGGGTAAAAAGTATTAACACTCTCAGGTTCCCATAACTCACTCACGGATAAAAAAAAAAAAAAATTGTCAAACGTTAGATGTACTGTAACAGACTATGAGAATTGTCCCTATCCTTCATGTTACGTGAGCAACTACCGCATTCCACTGAGCGACTTTGGTACATAAGTGTCCAAAACTCCCACAACTCCCAGCCATGATCACCATTCGGTTACCCTGAAGAACCGACCCGTTTTAACTGGCGCAAGGGGAAAGGCGGTATCGGTATCCTTCCCCTCAAACGAGCCTCCCGCCCTCTGCCCACCTGCACTTTATGGAGTCCTCGCAGTGACAAACACGCCCCCTGGACCGCCGGGGTAATTGGGCCATACTTCTGGGGGGCAACTTTATCACCCCCGCCCGCACTGTCTTGGGGATGGGTGGCGTGGGCGGTAGGGGAGATAGGGGTTGAAAGGGAGGAGATGGCGGGCAAAAGAAGTAGGAGTTAGGCGGCAAAGGGGGTATGGGACGAAGGAGCAAATGGAATAAGAGGGATGGAGTAATGTGAATGAACATGACAGGAATAGAAGGTAGAAGGGGTGAGTCAGGGCAAAAGAAAAGAGAAGAAAGGGGCAGAGGGGGTAAAGGATAAGGTGCAGTAGGGAGAGAGGGGGAAGGAAGAGGAAGTAATGGAAGGAGAGAGAGAGAGAGAGCATGAGGGGCATGGAGCAGAGAGGATGAAGAAAATGGGGCAAAGAAAACGATGGATAGAGGAGAACAAACGAGGGGTAACAGGAGACAAAAGAAGGAGGGGCAAGGGCAGAGGGAGGGAGGGACATGGGGCGGGGTAGTAAGGGACATGGAGGGGAAGGGGCAAAGGAGGATGAGGAATAAAGAGCAAAGAGTGTTGGAGCCGAGAAGTAAAGAGGAGATGGAGAAGAGGAGGAAGAAAGCGAGAAGGAGGCAAAAGGGAAAAGAGAGGAAAAACAGACAGAGGCAAAGAGGGAAACACTGGAGAAAAGTGGGGCAGGGAAGAAAGGGTGGGCAGAGAAGAAAGAGGGAGCAGATGAAGAAATGGAGAACAGACGGGGAAAGAGGGCACAGGAAAAACGAGGGATGGAGGGGAAAGTAGGGACAGATGAAAAGGGGGGACAGAGGGTGGACATATGTTAAAGGGGAGCAGAGGAGTAAGAAGCAACATAGGAGAAAGGGAAGGGAGACAGAGGGGAAAAGGAGTGACAAAGGAAAAGGGATTGGACAAAGAGGGACAGGTGGGAACAGAGGGAAATGGAGGTCGGGGGAAAGACAGGGACAGGAAACGGGGAAGTGGGTGAGGAAGGGATGGAAGTATGTGAGATATGAGGGAAAATGGAAAGGAAGAACGGAGGGGAAAGGGTGGGGAGAAGTTGCAGAGTGCAGAGGGGGGAGTAAAGACTGGGAAGGAAGAACAAGAGAGCTCATACAACAGCTATGTACTCCATCAAAATCCTTCTTTTCACGTAACTTACCATCCATCTCCGAACTCTTCCCTTTCCACTAGTCCAGTGATTTAAAAAATAAATGGGTCGGGGTACGACAGTAAGGCAGGCTGAGAGAAGGGAGAAGGAGATGTGAGTGGAGTTGGAGTAAAGTATCGGTATTGCATTAAGGAACTCCGTCATTAAACGTGTATATTCAAGACAGAAACTTTTAACTGGTTTCCACGCCCCAGAACTACCGTAGTAATTAGCAGCACACAGTTGATGTGAAAGGTAATACTGAATAAATCTTACAAAGAATCGGGTACTTCGATTTTCATCTTTTACTCAAGGATGCTGCTGTTGCCTATGAGTATTAAGGAAGTTGAAGTGCTACTTATCTAAAGGGAATTTACAGGCAGAGGTAAAATTGACGTGAAAATTAGTTTAGACTCTCATGGCAGGAAGAAATTATGCATTGTTATAATGTACAGTACGGTCATATTACACATCCTACTTATAATACGATACATGTTGTAGAGATGATGGTCTGGATTGGAAAAAGATGAGAGTGAGGGTTAGAACAGTGGTGTGATACGGTGAGGGTGAGGGCGAGAGTGACGGTGAAGACAGTGAAGGGTGATGTGATGCAGAGGGCAGCGACAGGGAAGTTTAAGGGTGAGGGCAGTGACAAGGAAGGGTGAGGGTGAGGGCAGTGACAAGGAAGGGTGAGGGTGAGGGTAAGGGTAACGATGGAGGAGGGGGGATTGTGACAGGAAAAGTTTAGGGGTGAAATTGAGAGAGTAAAACAGGGAAGATGATGGTGGTGGGGAATGATAAGACAGGAAGTTGGACAGCGTGAGATCAGTGGGCAGAATTAACGGAGGGAAGGGAGCAAGGATGACGGTATTTGTACTATACACTTAATGAGGGAGAAATAAGATTAGACATTACGTAACCTAAAAGAAAATGGAGCATAGGATCCAGTGGAAATGAGCAAAGGCATGGTATGTTGTCAGCAATTAATTAGGAGGACATAAGATTAAATATTATGTGAAGTGAACGAAAATGGACTAGAGCAACCAGCGGAAATGAACGAAGGTATGGGCCCAGTAAATGGTTAACCTTTTCAATCAGAAATTGTACTATATTTCTGGTGATGTTTTTGCTGTCCCTTTGTTGATTTTATTTAGCTCTGGAGAGGCCTTTGGAGCTGAAGGTGTTGGATATTGCCTTGGTTCACTTTTTCACTACAAGAGAATTCCTTTAATTTAAATAGATCAAGGGAGACAAGCAAGAAAAAATAAGGGTTCGTCACAGTGAGGAAGAGGTTAACAGGAAGATAAGATGGTATAGTGTACAAACTGAAGGAAAATGAAGACTAAACAGACGAAATAAACAAAGTAATGAACAACCGAACGATGTGGTCTGCGACAAAGATCCTTGCACAATTCCATTATCAACAACAACAGGGAAATTCTGCGAATTGGGACGGGAAAACGACACCTCTTTCCATCTATGGGATCTCCACACACATTGCTTCGATGGAAAAGCGAAATTGTATAAGGGTGTGCTGTTCAAATTCGCACGGTCAGGAGCTATTATTCGCGGGATGTGACGAGGGTAGCGGAGGTAAATAGAGGACCGATGACAGGTGACGAGTGGTGGTGGTGATGGACGGGGCGAGATGGGATTTCAATATATTCTGATGTATACTGGATGATACGCACCCTTGGAGTGACATGATCCATTTGGCAATGTAAGGATCAAGAGGAGGTGTATTTATAAGGGATTCTAAACCGATTTTACTACAAATAAGTCTCGCAACCCATCATATTTAATTTCTATGATAAATAGGTCCCTGGGCAGTCAGTTGTTGTCGAGAGTCTGTTTACTGATCGCTTCTTTTCGCTAACAGTCAGTTTGGCCTGGGTGTGAAGCGTTTTTTAACTGTGCAAATAAAAGTGGAAATACAAACAAGCAAAGTTTTGCACAACAAAGCTCAAGAACGTTTGAAATATGGTATCAGAATTTGTATAGTAATATTTAGTTTGAAGGTTCGCTTTCCGTTGGAATTTAATCAAGGATGGAATATTATAACCGTTGCAGAATATCCGAATAGGAAAACCAGCCTTGATTAAGCACATGGAATACTTTATAATAATATATTCGGGATTGCTCCGAAGATTTGCATTTGACCATAAATATTAGAATTTAGTAACTATCAGTCGCCATGGTCATCAGTACTGGAGAGGTACAGTTGCCTCCACTTCTAACGAGTACAGCGGGTGGTGTGTTTGGTGAAATGTGGCACCACTGTGTTTGTTTACATCGTAGTAATAGTAAGTGAATGGGCAGACTCGGCAGAACTTCCCCTCCGCTACAGTATCTAGTACCCACAGAAACAATTTTCTGTCAAGTCATACTCTGTCTACAAATACAAGTGTTTGCCACGTATGTATAGTGGAAGGTAGAGAGAAAAGCAAATAGTAATGTCATTGGATCCAATTGTTTCTCTGACAGGGGATGGCTGTGAGGCGAGGTGGAAAAGAGGGGAGGGGGGACAAGTGGTGGGGGTGCACGTATCGAAACTTTGTCGTGTCTCGTGTAGAATGATGAAGGGTGTGATTATACAGATGTTCTGAGGTGATCTGTGACTCCGTATGCAATAATGTGTATTGGATGAATGTTGGAGTCTTAATGTAGTGTTCGTCATACAATGTGGTGAACCACTGTAGTTCAGCACAATGATTAGAAGGTGTGATGTCCGGTGTCTCGAAACGTGGTTCGCCTGAGTCTAGTGCGTGTGCGACTCACGTGCTGTAACATTTTTGTGGCTGAACCAGGGTGGCCATAAATGATTTATAATTAAGCATGTGACAAAACGGTCATGCCATGTTGTGCATCATCCAGTCTGTTTTATTGTAAGGAAAAACAATCATTATATTCGCAATCATTGCGTGCTCACGGCCTTTGGTTCCTTCTTCCTCACATAAAAAAAAAACAAGGTATAAGTAGATGTCTTGTTGCAAAGGATTAGCTACTTTGAGTGTTGGACAGCTATTGGCTTACTGTGCGAAAGTATTGTACAGTCATCATACTGATGGATGACGCGGACGTAATAAGATATTGTGTTTGCATAATGAATGCATATCTTGTTTTATAATAATTGAAATAACGGTGTTACTAGTGTCCAGTCCACAAATGATGTCGCTTTCTTCGAGGTCCTGTTTCATTAGTCTGCATAGTAGTGACACAATATCCACAAACATTGATCATCGTATATTATACTCTATTTAAAACATTCATACATTAGTTTTCATGCGAGTATTACACAGTCAGGCCATCCTTAGCTCCAGATGTATTATACTATTTAATCGTGTGTCTAAATCCACACACTGTTCATCCAGAGGGAGCAGTATTTCCTTTGCCATGCATGTCTGTCCGTTGTCTTCCATTAGGACGTGGCCACGGCTACACAAAATATATCGGTGGCATGGTGCTGCTGGGAGAGTTTAAAATTGCGTATAGTCTACGTGTGTTTGTGAAAAAAGTCTGGTAATACACTTCACCGATTTCTTCGCACTCATGCCAAGATAGCAGCCAAAGTCGCGGTTTTGGTGACTGTACTGACTAAGCATTGAACACACTTTCACCTCCCAGCAGTCTGAATGACGTCCTGTTTTCAAGCAATAGAAACAGTAAGTAGTGCAGTAAACAATGCAATTTTATATGTAAAGTAAGGAGTGTTTTATGTGCCGTGCCATCATAGAGACTTATACAGTATAACACAGCCAAGGGTAAGCTGGACCTACGTTAGGATAAAGGTTGAGTGCTGGTGGAGCGTCCAGGTAAACGTAAGCATCATTGGTGCACCAGCACCTGGATGGTAAAACCCAACCACAGCGCTTTACGCAAAATACTCCCCGGTTCTGAAGCTACCCCACGTCATCCAGTAGGTTTACAGAAGGTCATTGATAAGGCTGTAATCTCGTCGTAGTGATGGGATATGATACGGAAGTCAATATCAGGTCTCGTTACTCATTATAAGAGGAAGGGCCGGAATTTTGTGTGTGTGTGTGTGTGTGTGTGTGTGTGTGTGTGTGTGTGTGTGTGTGTGTGTGTGTGTGTGTGTGTGTGTGTGTGTGTGTGTGTGTGTGTGTGTGTGTGTGTGTGTGTGTGTGTGTGTGTGTGTGTGTGTGTGTGTGTGTGTGTGTGTGTGTGTGTGTGTGTGTGTGTGTGTGTGTGTGTGTGTGTGTGTGTGTGTGTGTGTGTGTGTGTGTGTGTGTGTGTGTGTGTGTGTGTGTGTGTGTGTGTGTGTGTGTGTGTGTGTGTGTGTGTGTGTGTGTGTGTGTGTGTGTGTGTGTGTGTGTGTGTGTGTGTGTGTGTGTGTGTGTGTGTGTGTGTGTGTGTGTGTAGAGAGAGAGAGAGAGAGAGAGAGAGAGAGAGAGAGAGAGACTGGTGCATTCATGGTGTCATTACAAGTTGCTACAATACGATATAATAATAGACCCAGGGAAGGAAAAAGGTCCTTGTCTCTGTAACAGTAAATACAGGCGCGATACTGTCCTTGCAATTTCATGACAGAAAATGGACACTCATAGTATATCAATCGTTGGACAAAGGGAAGCAGTACCTAAAATATCATGATGTGTAGTGGTTACTGGGCACCGTGGTTGTGGTGATTGTAGATGTAAAGCGAAACGTCGTTATGCCATAGTTGTTTAGAGCCATGGTACGATATTCATAATAAGTTCGACAATAGATTTTGATATTACGGTTATCTGTGATGCCGTGTCCGATGACGCTGAACATTGAAAACGATATTCCCAATGCAGTTAAAATAGAGTAGAATATTTCGTCGCAAAGGGGGGACTTGAGGAGAGGAGGAGAGGTTGGTCAGTGGGACGAGGTATTAGGAGAGGAAGGAAATGTTGCAGGAACAGAGAGGGTGGGAGGGCTTGACCACCCTTCTTGGTGGTAAGGTGTGTGTGGAAGTGGACAGATGTGGAGTAGGAGCGAGTGAGGATGTGTGCAGGTGGGAGTAGGGTCATCACCAACATATGTTATGTGTGGTGTTGGTAAGGGAAATATTGCTCCATCTGGATGAACAGTGTGTGAGTGTAAACACACGATTAAATAGTATAATATTTTTGAGAGAGAGAGAGAGAGAGAGAGAGAGAGAGAGAGAGAGAGAGAGAGAGAGAGAGACTTTCTCTCTCTCAAGCAGCCTGTAAGCAAGGAGGCTTGTTATGCTCACATTGTCACAGGTGGGTATTATGAGGCTACCGTCACTGTACAGGGACACCCAGTGAGTCAAGGACCACTATATCCTTCCCTGAGTCTATTATGCTGTATTGTTGCATGCACCAGTCCGTCTGTTGTGTGTTAGTCTCCCTCTCTCTCTCTCTCTCTCTCTCAAAATTCCGGCCTTTCCTCATATAATGGGTAATGAGACCTGATACTGACTTCCCTTATCATATCGCATCACTACGATGAGATTACAGCCTTATCAATGACCTTGTGTTAATCCACTGGATGACGCGGGGCTGCTTCAGAACCCGGGGGTATTTTGCCTAAAGCGCGGTGGTTGGGTTTTACCATTCAGGTGCTGGTGCACCAATGTTGCTTACGTCTACTTGGACCCTCCAGCACCAGTCAACGTTTATCCTACCTTAGGCCCAGCTTATCCTTGGCTGTATTATTCTCTATATGCCTGTATGATGACTCGGTGCATAAAACATTCCTTACTTTACATATAAAACTGCGTTGTTCACTTTATTACTTAGTGTTTCTATTGGATGAAAACAGGATTTCATTCAGACTGTTGGGAGGTGAAAGAGTGTTCAATGGTCAGTCAGTATTGTCACAAAACAGCGACTTTGGCTGTTATCTTGGCGTGAGTGTGAATATGTTGGTGAAGTGTATTACCAGACTCCATGCACAAATACGGAGGGTGTATGGGTGAGGGTATTGTATGTAGGTAAGAAGGTGTATGGGTGTATGTGGGAGGGTGGGTGGGATGGGATGGGGTTGGGTGGAGGTAGGTGTAGGTGGGTGGGGTAGGGGTTGTAGAGACAGGGATTGCAGGGGTAGGGGTAGGGGTAGGGTTTGTAGAAGTAGGGGTTGGAGGGATTGGTGGCACCTCTTTACTTATTTGCTCTGATGTCAGTGTAAAACAAGTTGCTGTTAACAAACACCTTCGAGACCATTAAACTGCATTATTGTCTATAGTAATGGCATTTTTCTCGCAACAGACGGAGGCGCCATTATTGGTAAAGCCATACATCCCGCTCATGCTGAGTCTCTGACAGGAAGAGAAGGTGAGATTTAGAAGAGGAGAGGTGATGTTTGAGAGAGAGAGAAAGTTAGAGGAAAGGCCACAAATGCCGCAGAAATGAAGTGAGTCAGACAGTGGTTCCTGGGATCTCGCTGAGTCGTCACACTCTCCCAGTTACACCACGCCACCGATGTAATTTGTGTAGCCGTTGCCACACAGTAACCTTATGTTATAATGGCAGACAACGGACAGACGTGCGCAGTAAAGGAAATAATTGCTCCCTCTGGATGAACAGTCTGTGAGTGTAGACCACGATTAAATAGTATAATGTATCTTGTATGAAAACTAATGTATGAATCTATTAAAGAGAATGTAATATACGATGATCGATGTTTGTGGATGTTGTGTCACAGCTATCCAGACTAATGAAATAGCATCTCGAAGAAAGCGACATCATTTGTGGACTGAACATCCATAACACCGTTATTTCAATTATTATAATACAAGATATGCATTCATTATGGAAGTACAGTATCTCATTACCTCCGCGTGATCTATCAGTATGATGACTGGACAACATTATCGCTCAAGCCAATAGGTGTCCATCTCTCAAAGTAGCTATAATCCTATGCAACAGGACATCTACTTATACCATGGTTTGCGAATATAATGACTGTTTTTCCTCACAATAAAACAGACTGGATGATGCACAACGGGGCATGACCGTTGTGTCACATGCATAATCATGAATCATTTATGGCCAACCTGGTTCAGCCACAAAAATGTTACAGAAATTGAGTCGCACACTCACTAGACTCAGGTGAACCACGTTTCGGGACGCCAGACATCACACCTTCTAACATTTGTGCTCAACTACAGTTGTTCACCACACTGTATGACGAACATTAAGACTCCAACATTCATCCAATACACGTTATTATATACGGAGCTACAGATCACCTCAGAACATCTGTATAATCACACCCTTCATCATTTTAAACGAAACACGACAAAGTTTCAATACATGCTCCCCCACTACCTGTCCTCCCTCCCCTCTGTTCCACCTCGCCTCACGGTCATCTCCTGTCAGAGAAACAATGGGATCCAATGGCATTACTATTTGTTTTTCTCTTTACCTTGCACGATCCATACTTGGCAAACACTTGTATTTGCAGACAGAGTATGACTTGGCTGAACATTGTTTCTGTGGGTACTAGATACTGTAGCGGAGGGGAAGCTCTGTCCGGTCTGCCCATTCACTTACTATTACTACGCTGTAAACAAACACAGTGGTGCCACATTTCACCAAACATACCACCCACTGTACTCGTTAGAAGTGGAGGTAACTGTACGTCTGGTGCTTTAGGATAGGGACGCCCTCATGTGGTGGCACTGATACAGCCAGATGCTTCACAGCACAGTTACACAAACGTCCTTCTTCCCCTTCCTTGTCATCGGAAAAGTGGATGGTGGGCTGCACGAGAAGGGTAACTTCAGCCTGCAGTTCATCGGATTCATGTTCAAAAGAACTTCGGTCTACAATAACCACATCATTCCCCCAGCATATGATCCTTCTCTCCCTCCACTTGAAAACACTGCTTATTTGATACTAATCGGTGACTTCAGTACAAAAGAACGTTTATGGACGAACACTCCTACCCAGGAGGGTAGTGATGCTCCAGTACTTAACTAGAACCTTTCAGCATCATAAATTACCCCTTTACCCGTATACACCTCCACACAGACATAATGGACAACCTCCTGCCCATATCTCACTCTGTGTACCCTTATAATAGCCATTCAAACTACAAGAAAAGTCCACACCTTCAGTCGGATTATGTACTTTATGATCGCGTTTCAAGACGCAAGACTAACGAGGGCAACGAGAACTTGTCTTGTTCTTGCTCTTACTGAAAAAAAAAAAAAAGTAATAATAAAACTAATCAAACCTGCGCAGCACTCAGAACTATTGATGCCACAGCATGTCTCGTCACAGGATATACCTTCGGTGCCTCACCTCTCACAATAATTCCAGCTCATTCCACATATTTGTTTGTTCCTCACGCCCGTTTCTTTACCCACCTCGTGACATTTTCATTCGTGGACGGTATTATAAAACATGTCCTTACTTCATTCAGACGACAAATCATGTGGCACCAGTTTTCTCAAGATATTCATTTTAATCCAGCCCCATCGCCCACCAACATATTAGCCCATCGCATTAATTTTTCTGCTTAACTGGGCTATTTCTTTTCCCCGTATTTGACGTTTCATGGCGAGACGCAGACTATGTGGTCCACAAACGTCCTCGTTATTCTAGCTGTCTCCGGATGAATTTATTAAGCTTTCGAGACACTTTCATTTACACCTTCATTACTAAGGTGATTTTTTTGCTCCAAATGGACTGACTGGTAGCAGAAAGGATGAAGTAAATGATTCGTCCCCTGGTTGAAGGAGATGACCCTCTCAATATTAGGACAAGTCTGATTTTCTAGTACAGCTGAGCCCAGACGATATTTTTCAGCTGAATGAGTCAAACGAGTGTAAGAGAAGTAATGAATATACACCTTTGAGAGTATCTTCTCTGCAATGCTATTATTCATTCCTGATAAACCGCCAACTAATGAATCTGAATTAACGTTGTGAGTCATACATTTTCGACACCCTGTACCTCTACCGCACGCTGAAAAGAAGTCTCAGCCAAGATCTCAAGCCGAACGAACACCCATTCTTGGTAGGTCGAAGCTTTATTTTTTTACATTTCTTGAGATAAAAGCATTGCCAACTGTTCCTCCTGCATTTTAGCAAAACTCAAAATTGCCACCTTAGCAGTAAATATCAGTTCGACGTTTGATGTGAAACTCTGGCTGGAATTTTATCAACCGGGGACATAAGTACAGAGTGAGTATAAATTTTGTCTAAGAATTGTATGTCTCGGTATCATGACAATAACCCCTTCAACACGAGGATGTCTTACATAACACTGCTGTCTCCAGATGATTTTATGTGAGATTTTTTGAAGGGGAGGGGTTAGATGCAGCCCTCATGAATTTCATCAGATGAGCACACTTTCAAGATGAGTAAAATAATCTGGTAGAATCAAGTATCTAAATAATAATTCAAGCTGTGTGTGTGTGTGTGTGTGTGTGTGTGTGTGTGTGTGTGTGTGTGTGTGTGTGTGTGTGTGTGTGTGTGTGTGTGTGTGTGTGTGTGTGTGTGTGTGTGTGTGTGTGTGTGTGTGTGTGTGTGTGTGTGTGTGTGTGTGTGTGTGTGTGTGTGTGTGTGTGTGTGTGTGTGTGTGTGTGTGTGTGTGTGTGTGTGTGTGTGTGTGTGTGTGTGTGTGTGTGTGTGTGTGTGTGTGTGTGTGTGTGTGTGTGTGTGTGTGTGTGTGTGTGTGTGTGTGTGTGTGTGTGTGTGTGTGTGTGTGTGTGTGTGTGTGTGTGTGTGTGTGTGTGTGTGTGTGTGTGTGTGTGTGTGTGTGTGTGTGTGTGTGTGTGTGTGTGTGTGTGTGTGTGTGTGTGTGTGTGTGTGTGTGTGTGTGTGTGTGTGTGTGTGTGTGTGTGTGTGTGTGTGTGTGTGTGTGTCTGTGTGTGTGTGTGTGTCTGTGTGTGTGTGTCCTGTTTGCATTAGGTTTGGGGTAAGTCCAGGGAGTGTCAGAAAAATAACAAACAAAAATTTTGGATATTACGCGTGACGTTGTCGGAAATCGTAACACGCGAAAATATGCTCAGTCATATTTTCGACTTTCTAGTCAGAATTAGTCATTGTGGGATCAGTAACGGTATCGACACAAGGATAATGGTATTTGCAAACATTTCTTGATGGCAAGGCTGTTAGTTAATCCCACAGATTACTGCGGGCAAGCACAAGTTATATATATATATATATATATATATATATATATATATATATATATATATATATATATATATATATATATAACCTCCAAGTAAGATGGAGAAATAGAGGAAGGGAAAGACGAGAGGAAGGAGTAGTTGCAAGGAGAGTGGAAAGGTTACAAGAGGATGAGAAAAAGGCAGAGTATAAGAGGGAAGTGGAGGAACGATTGAGCAAATATGAATTGGAGCAGATGGGGGACGTGGAAGGTGTGTGCAGGATATTTACAGAAGAAATATGTGCAGCATGTGATGTGGTGTGTGGGAGGAAGAGAAGACGGAGGGGGGTGCAAGGAACAGCGTGGTGGACTGAAGAGGTGAGACAGGTTGTGGCACAAAAGAAGAAAGCATACATTAAATGGATGAGAAATAGGGGTGTGGAAGAAGTTGAGAGGCGGAAGAGAGAGTTATATGTAGAAAGAAAGAGAGAGGTGAAAAGATTAGTAAGAGAGAGTAAGAAGAGAGTGGATGAGGAATTTGGAAGGAATTTGAGTGTAAACTGGAGGGACTGTAAGAAAATGTTCTGGAATGAGGTGAAGAGAGAAAGACAGGGTGGAAGTGAAGTTAGCAGGGGAGTGAAAGATAAAAATGGTAGATTACTAGTGGAGAAGGGAGAAAAAGTGAGCAGATGGAGAGAACACTTTAATGAATTGTTGAACATAGAGGATGGAAGTAATGCGAGTATAAGTGGCTGGGGAATGGCTGGGAGAAGGAGGGAGGTGAGAAGACAGGAAGAAATCAGTAGGATAGAAGTTGTGGAAGCAATGAAGAAAGTTAAATCGGGGAAAGCCCCAGGAATTGATGGAGTGTGTGGTGAAATGCTGAAGCATGGGGGAGAGATAGTAGTAGCATGGATGTGGAAGATGTGCAGATTGGCCAGGGAAGAAGGTAGAGTCCCGGAGGATTGGACGTCAGGTATAATTATTCCCTTGTACAAAGGAAAAGGGGAAAAAGAAGTGTGTGGTAATCATAGGGGCATCTGTCTTCTTAGTATAATATTGACAGAGTTAGAGAAAGAACAGAGGAATTAGTTGGAGAAGAACACGGAGGCTTTAGGAAGGGAAGAGGTTGTGTAGATCAGATATTCATTCTTAGATCTTTAGTGGAAAAGTTTCTAGAGAGGGGAAAGAGTTTGTATGCGGCTTTCATGGATTTGGAGAAAGCATATGACAGGGTGGATAGACAAGGATTGTGGAAAGTATTAAGAATATATGGAGTAGATGGGAAGTTGTTGAATGCTGTGAAGAGTATGTATGATGGTGCTAAGGCTGCAGTGTGTGTGGATGGTGAACTAAGTGAATTTTTCTCTTTGAAGGTTGGGTTGAAACAGGGATGTGTCATGTCTCCATGGTTGTTCAATCTGTACATGGATGAGGTAATAAAAGAGGTACAAGGTAGGGTAGTGGATGTTGGAGTGGCCCTGGTGAGAGAGGATTATGTTTGGAAACTCCCTGTACTGTTGTTTGCAGATGATACTGTGTTGTTGAGTGAAGGCGAAGGGGAGCTGCAAGGCTTGGTGGATGAGTTTGGGAGAGTGTGTAAGAAACGGAATCTAAAGGTGAATGTAGGGCAGAGTAAAGTGATGGTCTTTGAGAGAGGTGAAGTCAGTAAATGTACAGCAAGGTTGGATGGTGAGGAATTGGAAAATGTGAGTACGTTTAAGTACTTGGGTAATGTGATGTGTAAGGATGGAGGTTTGGAGGGTGAAGTGCTTGAAAGGGTACAGCAGGGAAGAAAGGTTGCTGGTTCCTTGAAAGCAGTGATAAGAAATAGAGAAGTGAGCATGGAAGGTAAAAAGTTACTACATGAAAGTATTATGATACCAACTCTAACGTATATGGAAGTGAAGCTTGGACGTTGCTGGAAGGACACAAGTCAAGAGTGAGAGCAGTGGAAATGAGTTATATAAGAGGAGCCTATGGAGTCACATGGAGAGACAGGCTGACAAATAAGGATATAAAGGAACGTTGTGGTGTGGATGTGGATGTGATAGGAAGCGTTATGAGGAACACACTGAGGTGGTTTGGCCATGTGGAAAGGATGGAGGGTGAAAGACTGACGAAGAGAGTGTATATTAGTGAGGTGGAGGGGGGAAGAGGGAGGGGGAGGCCAAGGATGAGATGGAGGGATGAGGTGGAGAGGTATATGAGAGAGGGGGGTGTGAGTTGGGAGCAGGGCGGTGAAATGGCGGGGGACAGGGTGACGTGGAGGCGATTTGTTTGTGGCCACCCCAAACGGGATTAAGGCGTCTGGCAATAGATAGATAGATTGATCTGCACCTGCCTCACTCCAGATATCCATCTGACTCCTGCACTTTCCTTATTTAGCCTCATCCCCTTTATATCACCCATTACTAATCCTTAAACCTGTACCACCTTTTTACTATCTTACCTTGCACACACCTGTCTCACCCCTTACTTGCCTTCCCCTCATCAGACTCACCCTTCAATTACTGCACTCCTCACATACATTACTTTTGGCCTACCTCTCCTCTCACATACCTCATCCCTCACCCTCATCTTCCTCATCTCTCATCGTTGTCTGCCTGACACATCACTCTCACCTGCCTTATCATCTCATCTACGTCATATTTCGCACTTGACCCTCATCTACCTTACCATTCACCCTCTCCTGCCTTATACTTCACCCTCACCTGCTTCACCCCTCACCTTCACCTGACTCTGGCATCTGCCTCACCTCCATTAGCAAATTACAGTGCTTCTTAGAAGGATAATGCTCTGCTTATCACACCTCATTCATTTCACCTCGCTGGCTTACTCCTTTACTCGTCTAAATGTTCTTATGTATCTTACCGTTTTGGTTATCGGTCTGCAGTCAATATGGTGACTATATATTATATCTTAATAATTATTTTGTCTCGTGGAATAACTTTGCACCTTCTTTTCCATTGTCATGAAAGAATACGACAACACAACGGTTGTACATCCATTCCATAACACTTTTCATGACTACTACGACATTCTGTGTTAATCTCTAGCTTCAGCTTAGTATTCAACACGGAGAAACAGTTTTAGCCAAAGTTAAAGTGAGCGCAGTGTAACGCATGGGCTGGGTAGGGTTAAAGAAATAAGTACAAGAAAGCACAAAGTTACGATGTTTAACAGTGTGCCAAGTGGTGTTGGTCATTCATCCTATCGCCCTTAAACCTTCGAAATTTTCAACTCATATTCGCAGACCATGCAATCTACACAAAACAGCGCCATGTTCACGAAAGAAAAGACCTGCAGCCCTTGTCACACGCCTCCCCGTATGAACTTCATTCACCATTTTACGTTCTTCATTTCATTTGCGTTCTTAGTTTGAATATATATATATATATATATATATATATATATATATATATATATATATATATATATATATATATATATATATATATCGGTTACATCCATTCCATTTTCCCCATGATCTTTAAGGCCTAATGAACAGTTTACAATATCAAAAACATATTCTACTTGCCCTCTTATATGCAGCCATAACATTGACTGTAATCATGTCTTCTTTTTTACTGGTTCATTAGACACACTCCACAAATCTCAAGGACTTACATAAACAGTATCCATCCTGCATAATCACATACATTCGTTACCGACCCATTTTTTTTCTCCCTCATTCCTGATTTTTTTTTTTGTGCTGAAGCCGTATCTATCTATCTATCTATCTATCTATCTATCGATAGATAGATAGATCTATAAAATATTGTGTGTATGTGTGTGTGTGTGTGTGTGTGTGTGTGTGTGTGTGTGTGTGTGTGTGTGTGTGTGTGTGTGTGTGTGTGTGTGTGTGTGTGTGTGATGTAATGTAATGTAATTTTTTCTTTTATGCAAGAAAGAAGGGACCAGAGGCCAGGAGCCCGCAAACCGTTCCTTCCAAGAAAAAACAAACAATACAAACGAGACCCAAATTCAAGATTCGTTCATTTCGAGATGCCTGGACACACTGTGTGTGAAAGACTGGAGATCATAGGAAGTAGAAAATACAGATGGAGTTAGACAGTTCCAGAGTTGACCTGTTGCATAAATGAATGACTGGTAGTAACGGTTAACTCTTGCATTAGAGAGTTGGACAGAAAAGGGATGCGAGTTTGTTGCCAGACGGGTGCTACGCACTCGTCATAGAGGTGGAGGGATGCAAGCAGACAGTTCAGAGGAGCAATGACCATGGAAGTAACAATAGAAAAGAGATAAAGATTCAACAGTGCGGCGAAGAGACAGAGGTTGAAGAGAGCCACTAAGAGGAGGAGAGTTAATGAGACGATAAGCCTTTGACTCCACCCTATTGAGAAGAGCTATATGTGGGAAGCCTCCCCACACATGATAATTGTACTCTAAACAGGGGCAAATAAAACCCGTGTATAAAGTCAACAACTGTGCAGAGGTAAAGAAGGTACAGAGTCGGCTTAGCACACCCAATCTCTTGGAAGCAGATCTTACAAGAGATGCAATATGATCTTTCCAAGACAAGTCCCGAGTGAATGAAACCCCAAGCATGTTCAATGATGATGCAGGATTAAGCTGGATATTATTAAACATTAGTTGGTACTCCTGTGGAAGATTGTGTCGGGTTGATAGGTGTAAAAACTGAGTTTCTGATGCATTAAAAACAAGATTGTTTTTACCCCAGTCAGAGATACGAGCTAAGTCAGACAGGTGTGCCATAGCCTCATCCCTTGTTTGTTGAAGTAACTGCTGAGATGGACGTTGCGGGAACCGAATGGAAAGGTGAAGAGTGGAATCATCAGCATACGAGTGGATAGGGTTAGATGTACAGCTTAGAAGATCATTGATGAATAAAAGGAAGAGAGTTGGTGATATGACAGAGCCCTGAGGAACACCATTGTTGATAGATCTAGGAGAAGAACGATGACCGTCTACAACAGCGGCTATAGAATGACCAGAAAGGAAGCTAGAGATGAAGGCACAGATAGAAGGATAGAAACTGTAAGAGAGTAGTTTAGAAATTAAAGATTTATGCCAGACTCCATCGAAAGCCTTTGAGATGTCAAGTGCAATGGCAAAGCTTTCTCCAAAGTCCTGAATGGAGGATGACCAGGAGTCTGAATGGTAGGTGAGAAGATAGCCAGTGGAGCGTCCCTGACAGAACCCATGCTGACGATCAGAAAGAAGGTTGTGATAGGAAAGATGCTTTAAAATTTTTCTGTTACGAGTAAGAATTGACTCGAAAACTCTTGAGATGCAGGATGTTAAAGCAGTTGGGCAATAGTTAGAGGGTTGGGAATGGTCACCCTTCTTTGGAACTGGCTGAATGAGAGCAAACTTCCAGCATGAAGGAAAGGTACCAGTTGACAGACAAAGGCGGAAGCCATGCAGGGTGTAGGCACTGAAGCACAGTTCTTGAGGACAACAGAAGGGACTCTATCAGGCCCATATGCCTTGTTAGTATTGAGGCCAGTGATGGCAGAAAATACATCAGCTGAAGATATTTTAATGTCAGCCATAAGGAAGTCTAAGGGGGGAAGTGATGGAGGAAAAGCACCGGAAATGTCTAAGGTGGAATTGGAGGAGAAAGTCTGAGTGAAGAGATCTGCTTTATCAGTAGAAGAAATAAGCTACAGAGCCATCAGATTAGAAAAGAAGAGGGAAGGATGATGAGGTAAAGTTGTTAGAAAGGTTTTTGGCAATGTGCCAGAAGGAGCGGGAAGAACTCGAGTTGGAAAGTTGAGAGCATTTAGTACGGATGAAACTATTTTTAGCAGAGCAAAGAACAGCCATAGCACGATTCTGGGCAGAAATATCAACAAGATGTGATTCAGGGGTGGGTTGGCTCCAGTACCTTTTATAGGCCCTCTCCTTGTTGCGGACAGCATTCGTAGAATAAGCTTGATTAAACCAAGGCTTTCTTGCATTAGTCAAAGGATATGAGATGGGAATGTATGCTTTCATGCCCGAGAGAATTACCTCCATAATGCGCAAGGCACACTCAGATGGCTCCCGGCCATGGAAACAATAATCATTCCATGGAAAATCATAGAAGTACTGCCTGAGGGCCTCCCAATCTGCAGCTTCAAAGTGCCAGAGACGACGTTTTTTTGCAGGGTCCGCAGGTCGTACCGGAGCAATAGGACAGGTTAAGGTAATAAGGCTGTGATCAGAGGAGCCCAACGGAGAGGCAAGATTAACAGTGGAAGCAGAAGGATTAGTTGTAAAGAAGAGGTCAAGTATGTTGGAGCTCTCTCCAAGGCGGTCATGGATACGGGTAGGGTGGTGTACAAGCTGTTCTAGGTCATTAAGGATAGAAAAGATGTAGGTTTGTTCACCAGGTGGATCAGTATTAATTCGTTTATAAAGGCTCGAACATGCTTGCAGACATCAGCCTTGGTCACATAATGGTGGCCCTCCACGCTGTTCGATTCAAGCAACCTGTCTATTAAAGAAACTGATATATTTGCAAGTGATTAACCTATTTATGCTTATGGCCGCTGTGTGAGGGATCTTCTGGGAAGGGTACTAAGAGTACCACCCTCTACCTATCGGCTCATAGTCACAAAGCTCTTAGGTCCCTAACCAGGTGTTCACCCCTATATTGGCCCTTGAAAATGCCTACTTCCGTCGTATTTGTAGGATACCAGGCACAAATAGGATAAGTCTCTTGTCCCTGAAGTTATACTCAACGACATCATCCCAGGTCTTTTTCGGTATGTCTCTCGTAACCATACTGTCAGTGTTCACACTTCCAACCCTCCACACACATTTGTCATCCTCCATCCTCTCCATATGCCCAAACCATCTCAGTCTACTCTTCTCATCACAGCGCTAATACTTTCAAGGCTCATCCTTCCTATTAACTCTTCATTTCATAGTCCTAACCCTCCCATGCATATCATTCAAGGGCGCACTACACACCCGGCTAAACATTATCATGTCTGTATGTATGAGCCTACAAATATTCTCTAACTTTACTGCCCAGGTCTCATTACAGTACAACATTACACTCTTA
Source organism: Coenobita brevimanus (assembly GCF_032717465.1). NCBI lineage: Eukaryota > Metazoa > Arthropoda > Malacostraca > Decapoda > Coenobitidae > Coenobita > Coenobita brevimanus. The sequence goes on from NC_136976.1 coordinate 42,346,460, forward strand.
ACACACTCTGCATACAACGACCCCTTAGTATGGAGGGAGAGCCTCTTAGTGTCAGGAGGGGCAACAACTCCTATACTTCATCTAGCCACTCCTGACACTAGCCACAGAGCAAGCTTCAGCTCCAACTACAGCAAATATCACGTTCCACAAACAACAAAACTCTTCTGCACACTGGAGAGTCTCTCAAGCAAGGTCAGTCCTTTCCCGTCTGTCTCCGCATGCTCTCCCCCACACACCGCACACACGAAATCGGCATTATTTTGCAGTCCACCTCGAATCTCAGTGCATCTCTATTTTCATGCACATATCACAAACACCGCACATGATGGGTTTACCTCCCACACCCTTGTGGGAAATTGCACATGGCCACACTCCCTCTGCTTTAACAATATCTCAGCCATTTATAGGAGTAGACTGTAGCATATAGGAGTAGACTGTAGCACCAGTCGAGCAGGGCAGTACTCCCGAGGTGGATGGAAAGCTGATGACAGGGAGTGCTGGAGCTCCCGTTTCATCAGCCCTCAGGACTAGTTCCTGACCATCCCCCTTTGCTGAACTTTTTCAGTGTCTCAGTTACACAGAGAGTAGGCCAGCATGCTCTCCAGTACAAATTTCTCAATCTATCTACACCAAACTACATGCACAGTACACACTACACTCCCCTTTCCAAAATGTAAAAAATTATGGCGTCTCTTCACCAAGCCTCGGAGTCCCCAGGGGGGGGGGACCATAAATGCCCCCACCATCCGCCCCTCTCCCGGTGACGACTCGAGGTGCCTGGAACCACTGTCTGACGCACTTCTTCTTCATTTCTGCAACATTCGCGGCCTTTCCTCTAACTTTCGCTCTGTTGAGCACCACCTCTCCTCCTCTAAACCTCACCTTCTTTTTCTAACTGAGACTCAGCTGTCTGAGGCAACTGACAGCAAACCCTTTTCTGTATCCTCCTACTTTCTCTATACTCATTTCAAAACCAAAGGTGGCTGCTGTGTATATATACGCAACAACTTATCTTGCTCTTGTGTTCCTGAACTCGATTCTTCTGAATTCTCTACACTCTGGCTTCGGCTTTCCTGTCATTCTTTGACTAAATATATCTGTGCTGTTTATTTATCCCCTAATTCTACTGACTATCAAAAATTCTTCGACTATCTTACTTCTACGATGGAACACATTCTATCCATTTCTCCTTTCTCAGAAATCTCCATTCTAGGAGATTTCAATGTTCACCACCACCTTTGGCTCTCCTCTCCTTTCACTGATCCACCTGGTGAACAAGCCTACATCTTTTCTATCCTTAATGACCCAGAGCAGCTTGTACAGCACCCTACCCGTAACCCTGACCGCCTTGGAGAGAGCTCCAACATACTTGACCTCTTCCTCACAACTAATCCTTCTGCTTACTCTGTTAATCTTTTCTCTCTGTTGGGCTCCTACGATCACAACCTTATCACCTTAACCTGTCCTGTCACTCTGATACGGCCTGTGGACCCTCCAGAGAAACGTTTTCTGTGGCATTTTGGAGCCATGGACTGGGAGGCCCTCAGGCAGTACTTCTTTGATTTTCCCTGGAATGATTATTGCTTCCATGGCCAGGAGCCATCTGAGTGTGCCTTGCGCATTACAGAGGTTATTCTCTCGGGCATGGAAGCATACATTCCATTCTCATATCCTTTGACTAATGCAAGAAAGCCTTGGTTTAATCACGCTTGTTCTAATGCTGTCCACAACAAGGAGAGGGCCTACAAAAGGTACCGGAGCCAACCCACCGCTGAATCACATCTTCTTTACGTTTCTGCCCGGAATCGTGCTAAGTCTGTTCTTCGCTCTGCTAAAAATAATTTCATCCGTACTAAATGCTCTCAACTCTCTAACTCGAATTCTTCCCGCTCCTTCTGGCACCTTGCCAAAAACCTTTCTAACAACTTTACCTCATCATCCTTCTCTCCTCTTTTCTACTCTTATGGTTCTGTAGCTATTTCTTCTACTGATAAAGCAGATCTCTTCACACAGTCTTTCTCCTCCAATTCCATCTTAGACGATTCCGGTGCTGTTCCTCCATCACTTCCCCCCTCTGACTTCCTCATGGCTGACATTAAAATTTCTTCAGTTGATGTATTTTCTGCCATCACTGGCCTCAGTACTAACAAGGCATATGGGCCTGATGTGGTCCCTCCTGTTGTTCTCAAGAACTGTGCTTCTGTGCTTACACCTAGGCAAACTCTTTCGCCTTTGTCTGTCAACTTGTACCTTTCCTTCTTGCTGGAAGTTTGCTCTCATTCAGCCAGTCCCAAAGAAGGGTGACCACTCCCAACCCTCCAACTATCGTCCAATTGCTTTAACATCCTGTATTTCAAAAAGTTTCGAGTCAATTCTTAATAGAAAAATTTTAAGGCATCTTTCCTATCACAACCTTCTTTCTGATCGTCAGTACGGGTTCCGTCAGGGACGCTCCACTGGCGATCTTCTCCTACCTTTCAGACTCCTGGTCAGTCTCCTTTCGGGACATTGGCGAAAGCTTTGCCATTGCACTTGACATCTCAAAGGCTTTCGATGGAGTCTGGAATAAATCTTTAATTTCCAAACCGCCCTCCTACGGTTTCTATCCTTCTATCTGTGCCTTCATCGCTAGCTTCCTTTCTGGTCGTTCTATAGCCGCTGTTGTAGACGGCCATCGTTCTTCTCCTAGATCTATCAACAGTGGTGTTCCTCAGGGCTCTGTCCTATCACCAACTCTCTTCCTTTTATTCATCAATGATCTTCTAAGCTGTACATCTAACCCTATCCACTCGTATGCTGATGACTCCACCCTTCACCTTTCCATTCGATTCCCGCAACGCCCATCTCAGCAGTTACTTCAACATACAAGGGATGAGGCTATGGCACACCTAATGTCTGACCTGGCTCGTATCTCTGACTGGGGTAAAAACAATATGGTTGTTTTTAATGCATCTAAGACTCAGTTCTTACACCTATCAACCCGACAAAATCTTCCACAGGTATACCCACTAATGTTTAATAATATTCAGCTTAATCCTGCATCATGCTTGAACATGCTTGGGGTTTCATTTACTCGGGACTTATCTTGGAAAGATCATATTACATCTCTTGTAAAATCTGCATCCAAGAGATTGGGTGTGCTAAGCCGACTCCGCTCTTTCTCTACCCCTGCACAATTGTTGACTCTATACAGGGATTTTATCCGCCCCTGTGTGGAGTACAACTCTCATGTGTGGGGAGGCTCCCCACATACAGCTCTTCTCAATAGGGTGGAGTCAAAGGCTTTTCGTCTCATTAACTCTCCTCCTCTTACTGACTCCCTTCAACCTCTGTCTCTTCGCCGCACTGTTGCATCTTTATCTCTTTTCTATCGCTACTTCACTGGTCACTGCTCCTCTGAACTGTCTGCTTGCATTCCTCCACCTCTACGACGGACGCGTAGCACCCGTCTGGCAGCAACCTCTCATCCCTTTTCTGTCCAACTCTCTAATGCAAGAGTTAACCGTTACTCCCAGTCTTTCATTTATGCAACAGGTCAACTGTGGAACTGTCTCCCTCTGTCTGTATTTCCTGCTGCCTATGATCTCCAGTCTTTCAAACGCAGTGTATCCAGGCATCTCAAAATGATTGGATCTTGAATTTGGCTCTCTATTGAATTTTGTTTTTCTCTTGGAGGGAACTGTTACTGCGGGCTCATGGCCTTTAGTTCCTTCTTCCTCGCATAAAAAAAAAAAATCATTCTCTCTCTCTCTCTCTCTCTCTCTCTCTCTCTCTCTCTCTCTCTCTCTCTCTCTCTCTCTCTCTCTCTCTCTCATCCATGTTTACTCTTAAGCCCTTGTACCCCATTCCAGCTCTTCACTTCCTAAATCCTTTCTCCACCACCATCTCATTCTCTGCAATCAACACCAACTCACCAGCACACAACACCTCCTATGAGAGTCCAGGTCTGAAGTCACGTGGGAGCTTTAAGCACCATTATAAACAACTTGGAGCTTAAAACTGACCCCTTATGCACACCAGTATTCTCGGAAAACTCATCACTTAAGCCTTCGTTCACTCTCACCTGGTTATGAACATCCCCTTACCTTGCCATACCCACTTTAACCAGCCACTTTTCTATCCCAGGCTTTCTCATTGCCAACTTCACCACCTTCCATGGAGCTCCGTGAAAGACCTCCAAATCAGCAACAACAACAACAAAAAAAAAAAAAAAAAGGACAGCTCTTTCTTCCTTTCTATATATTTCTCTTGAAGCTGTCAGACAATAAATGCTGCATCAGTAGTCCCTTTACCTAGAATAATTCTAAAATGCATATCATCAGTGTTAACTCTATCTCCTATCATATCTTCCTGGTCTCTCTCTATTACCTTCATTATCTGGTTCAAAAGTTTTATACCTCTATAATTTCTTCCCTTCAGGGCATCACCTTCCTCTTTTTACGCAGTTACTGTCCCGCTCGTCACCCGGAATAACACACTTGCATGTAATCGAATTTATCAAGTCAATAAATAAACCCACTCTTAAATCTTCAGATGTCTTCAACATCCCGGTAGTCACCCAAGACACCCGCCGCCCTCTTGATTTGCCTCTTGCCGGTTTCCCTACAAACGGTATCAGCATCAATCAAAGGTAAAGGGAAAAACACATGATCCACTGACGCTAAACCTTCCCTGTTCCAATCAAACTCCTCATTCAGCAGCCGATTATAATGCCGTCTCCAATATCTTTAATATCCTCATTGTCCGCCACTACCCTTTCATCAGTCTTCACGCTCTGCCCACCAGTGATATTCACGTTTTATCCTTTCAACTATAGTCACCTTAAATAGCAATTCCTTCCTTTGGTATAATTTAAACTGTCCTGTAAAAGTCTCTGAGGCTCAGACTCTGCCTTGTATATCTCTTTTTGGCACCATGCTTAGCACCCAAATATTTCTCTCTGTTCCCACCCCCTTTCCAAACCCGGAAAATTCTTTTTTTCTCCTTCATTGCGGCTTCTACACCCTCATCTCACCACGATGTTATGTCATGGTGGGCCCCATGTCCATGGGAACACTGAATCAGTAACTCAAAAGATTGTTCTTGGGAACTCTGTACTGCTCATAAGCATTTCTGTCAACACTTCCGTGCTCAGCCACCACTCTTCTCAACTCGCTAGAGAAGGCATCCCTTGCTGCTTGATTTTACAACTTCCATCTGTTTCTCCTTGGTGTATAGATCCTTTGTTTCAGTACCCGATTCTTTAGAACCATATCATATATTGGTAATTTGTGTTGCTGCCCATACTTCTCCCTGTCTGTGACTTTCATATCTTTATCTATCTGCCTGTCTGTCTGACTGTCACTCTTGATATATATATATATATATATATATATATATATATATATATATATATATATATATATATATATCTATCTATATATATACAATAGAACCTCGGTCCTCGAACACAATCCGTTCTGGAAGGCTGTTCCAGGACCGAATTGGTCGAGGACCGAACTAATTTTCCCCATAAGAAATAATGTAAATCATTTTAATCCATTCCAAGACCCCAGATGCTTACCTATTTAAGTTTCAGCACTGGTACCAGTGCTTTCCTTTACGAGGTGACTATATTTCTCTTGCCTTTTCACAAATTATGTACTCACTAACACTGTCTCCTGCTAACTGTTTCTCATTGATGAAGATAAGCAATAATTTTTCCACTTCCTCAATTATTTTCTGCACTACTTTCCTCTTTTCACTGCCAGTAGCCGTACTGGATGAACTTGCTTTCTTTGGAGCCATTATTAGGGGCTAATGCTGCACTGAATCAAGAAAAATGTGAAGCACAGCAGGACGACCACGTTGACGAACAACAAAGGTGGACGCATGACTGTCGGTCGGCCAGCTTCCCTCCGTTCGGCTACGTTCAGGTTGGTCGAGGTCTGATATTTTGGTCGACCTCTGGAGCAAAAATTTCTTGAATTTTTTGGTCGAGGTCCGATTTGTTCGACATGTGAGACGTTCGAGGACCGAGGTTCCACTGTATATATATATATATATATATATATATATATATATATATATATATATATATATATATATATATATATATATATATATATATATATATATGGGGGTATCTTTAGCTGTACCTCTATTTTTAGGTTAGTATTTTTATAGCATATTTCGTTCTAGTTATGTGCTAAACCAAATCGGCAACTGCAAAGTTTATTTTACCTTATGTATACTCAATCCTTCCTACGTTATTCTCTTTCATTACGCATTACTCTTTCCTTTCATTTTCATATGTGTTGTCCGGAACGACTGTTCCCTCCCAGCTCCCAGTATCCATCTCATCCTCCGTCTTCTAACACACCTCTCTCCTCACCTACACATGTGTCAGTCCTCACTCGCACGTCACCTGCCTCACCTTTCACCTTCATCTGTCTCAGTCTTCAACCCTCACTGCTACCTGCCTCATCCTCACTTCTCTCTCCTTAATCTTCACCTGCTTCACAACCATCTACGCCATCTACCATACCTTTAACCCTTACCTGCCTCTCCCCTCACCCCTCGTCTGCCTCACTTCTCACCCTCGCCTGACTCACTCTTCTCTCCCACCTGCATCAACCCTCGCCTACCTCCCCCTCCCCCCACTAACCCTCACCTATTTCACTTTCCTCCTTACCCTTACCCACACCAGCCAAACCCTGATCCTCACTTTCCTCGCCTACACCGTCAACCACCACAGCCTTCACACTCACTCTCAGCCTCACCTATCTATCCCGAACCCTCACCTGTCTCACTCCCCATCCTCACCTGCCCTAACGTTTATCCGCACTTGCCTAACTCCTCACCTTCACCTGCCGTACCCCCTACCCTCACCTGCCTTACCTATTACTCTCACCTGGCTCACCCCTCACCCTTATCTGCCGCACCTCTGACTCTCATCTGCCTCACCCCTCACCCTCATCTGTCTCACCCCTCACCCTCATCTGCCTCACCCTCCATCCTCACCTGCCCCACCTTCACCTGCCTAACCCCTCACCCTCATCTGCCTCACCCCATACCCTCATCCTCAACCCTCAGCGTCACCTGCCCCTTCACATAAAATATTCATACCATCAGTGCATCCCATCCCACGCCGGAATTAACCCCCCACCCAGACCTCAAAAAAAAAAAAAAAAAAAAAAAAAAAAAAAGGATTTTCGTATCTAAATCCCATAGCATCAGCTTTTCCCGAAAAAATATTAGTTCCCTTTGAAATAGATCCTCAGACTGGAGCTTCTGAGCTGATTAACATTGTCTAGCAATAACAAAGATAAACTAAAGATGTCATCATACTGAGGAGATTTGTGGTGACATGTGTTGGAACAGTTGTGTGATGGAGAGAAAGAAAATAAATATATAAACAAGTGCACTCATCCCCTACCGGATGATAACCATACATATGTAATTGACCTTGGGAGTAGATGGCTGGTTGTTCCGGGCGACACACCGTCATGGTATGGGGGACAATTGTGTGAAGTTATATATTAAAACCTGTCCATGCATGTGGAAGTTACAGAGCGGACACGAACGTAGGTATGGCTGTTAAGTATGAAAGCACTCGACCTTGTGACCTTGACCTTGACCTTGACCTTGGCAGTAGATGGCTGGATGTTGCACTCGACACGCCGTCATGTTTCGGGGAACAATTGTGTGAAGTTATATCAAAATGTGTCAATGATTGTGGAAGTTATTGAGCGGACACGAAATGACAGACGGACAGCACCCGACCTTGTTTGAGCCCCAAGTGTGACCTTGACCTTGGGAGTAAATGGCTGGTTGTTGCACACGACACACCGTCATCATATGGGGAACAGTTGTGTCAAGTTTTATCAAAATCTGTCCATGTACGTGGAAGTTATAGAGCGGACACGAAATTGCAGACGGGCTGATGTATTGATGTACTGATGTACTGAGGTACTGGCGGAACCGCGCAGACCTATAGTCCCCATCTGGTTTCACCAGTAGGGAACTAATAAACAAGTGTCATAATGCAGAAAAGTTAGTAACAGCATCAAAACAAGTGGTGCCAGGCACAGCAACCCTCTCCCGACAGCAGTTGTTTTGTTGCTGTTAAATTCTGAAAAGGTACTGCCATTTAGTGTCAGTACAGTCTAAGGTAATGGCGCAAATGTTTTCAAGTTACTTCCTCTGAAAATCAGTGTTCTTGCATTTGACCTTTCAAGTTCGCGCAAGGTCAAGGATCATGGTGCCAAATGAAAGCCATGATGAGACTTCCTATATCTGGATAATAGTAACTGTATATCTTCAACGAGTTTCGAGATATAGTCCCCTGAATATCCGTGACCTTGAGTCTGACCTTTCAAGGTCACTCAAGGTCAAAGGTCTTGGAGCCAAATGACGGCCCATATTACGAGTTCCTACATGTTCATAACAGTAAAAATCTCTAGCTTGAACCTGTTTCAAGTTATAGCTCACTAAAAATCCGTGACCTTGATTTTGACATTTCGTGGTCTCTCGATTACCTCCATAATTTAATCACTCTCTTTTGGGACTAGTGCCGAAATATCCTGAACGTTTCATGTAATTTCACTCAGCCTTTTTTCCGTAATGTTGTTAACATACAAATAAACAAACGACCAACACAATACCTAGCACGGGCTCCGTCAGGGCGAGGTAAAAACATCCTTATAACCTAGCGATCATCCCAAACTCGTGCAAAATCACATGATAGCAGCTGAAAAAAACACCTAAAAATCGTCAACGAACTGAACCTATTAAAGTACCCTGCATTAAAGCGAAAGCATAGCAGAGATACAATCGACATGTGGAAAAGCAGCCCATTATTTCAAGGGAAACTTTTAAAATATTTGCTTGTGATGAAGGACAACATTTTCCCATTACCATTATGGACAGCGGGGTAAACCTGGGCTGAGGGGAAAGTGACAGGGGTAAAAAAAATCCAGCCTCCTCTGAAATGCATTAAAATATTTACTTACACTGGACACACACACACACACACACACACACACACACACACACACAGGGTGGTAGGTGGTGGCAACAATCATCCCCTCACTTGATGAAGCGATGCCTGCATCTTCTGTCAGCTTTTTTTCTTTTTCTGTGTCGACCCTATTCTCATGCTATACGTTCCACCATTTCGGCCACGTTTTATTACTCTTCTTTCTACTTAATTGCCTCTACACTGAGTGGCAAGCCTGCTGGCTTCCTGTAACCTAGAAAACCATTTAAATGCTGGGTGGTAACCATATTATCAAATGACGGAGTGATGTGGAGTCTAATATGATGCACCTGTTAAGTGGGTGGAGAGACGCTAACGCGGCGCCCATCCGGGAACCAAGCTTCACTCTCTTTCCCCCGTCTCGCTGTGGCGAAGCGCTTTCCACCTTATGGAACATCAGTTCACTGCACAGGTCTGCCCTGCTGGGGCATTTACTTTCCTGCACTTGACAGGTATGCTCAGTCGGAGAGACCGGGGTTACTCAACAACAAGGACAGCCAAAGCATTCGCCCACGAATGCTTATCGTTCCCCATCACATATATATATATATATATATATATATATATATATATATATATATATATATATATATATATATATATATATATATATATATATATATATATACACATCTTTGCTAAATAGAATGATTACCATTTATTTTACCAAAATGTATTTAGTTCAAGCCACATATCCCGGGATGGTGCCCACAAAGTTAGAATTCAATTTGCCCAAATGATTTTGAGATATTTTGGTAAAACACACACACACACACACACACACACACACACACACACACACACACACAAAGCTAGTATTTTTGTTTGAATTTTTTATAGATCTTAACGCACACCTCACAACAAGAGACATCCAAGCAGGTTGGGTGCAGTGCAGTGAGGTACGTAAGAGGCTTTGGTGATGAAGCAATGGTGAGGTAAAGATGTGGTTTGGTCTTGTGTGGCGCGATGTGGTATGGTATTGTGCGGTGTGGGGTGTGTGTTGTGATGAGTGGATGTGGTCTGGTGGGTGCCTTGCCGTATAATTTGATGATGTTGGTATAGTGATTTGCTAGTTTGCTCTGGTGTGGTACGATGCAACTTGGTGTGGTGCAATTCGGTGCAGTTCAGTAAGACATTTTGGTGAAGCGGTAGGGCAATGGTGTCTTGTGGTGAGGTGAAGAGCTGTGCATTACTGATGTGAAATAAATCATTGGTACAGTTTGGTTTGGAGTAGTTTGGTACGGTGTGGTAAGAGGCTTTGGTGATGGGGTGGAGGCGTGCGGAGCCTGCTTGGACCCACTAATGAGCTTGTCATGCGCCACCACGCACACAACAGTAACAACAATAACAAAATACACAATCATCGTGTATTCCCCCCCTCTTCCCTCTGAAATGGTGAATGCTCTTGTGTTGAGAGGACGGCCCAGTCAGCATTACCACAATGTACTCTGCGTCATTTTCTGCTTCCTGTGACCAGTTGCGTGCTCTGCGGTATCATCCTTTTTACGACCATTGATTGCATGAATTAGTAATGTCGTGAGGCAGCTAAAATGCCTGCGCTCTGCACATCAGCATAATGAACCGTCCCTGTAGTACACAAGATACTTCCAGGTCTAGGATACAATATACTGACCACCTTTACATCACTTTCACAGCACCAACATCCTGCACTAGTCAGGAAGAGTTAATTAATCAAAATATGGAGGTATACAAATTTAGATTGTTCATGAGGTGAGGAAGAGCCTCCCTCGTGGATAATTTCCCTTTAATTCAGTGACCTTATCCTTTGACCCACGAGCTTCATATTCTAACTGACTTTTGAACAATAACCACCAGCCTACAAGCAACACGGTTTCTGAGTCAGTGCTTTCAAAAGTTACACCAGCGACTGACACCGCTAGAGAGAGTTGACCAAAAATATGAACTACCAGTATCTAGTTAACCAGCGCATAAATCCTTTTCCAGACCCGCCCAGGAATGAACCCACCACCCACCTATTTTTCCCAAGGAACTTGTTCCTGCACTGACGAATCTTTCTCCTAAATCTAATTTCCCTAAGTAGCCTACCTGTTTTAGCCCATGGACAGTTTCCAAATACGGTATACCTATTTTTCACCATGGACCTATATCCTCACTGACCTAATTTCCTTTCCATGGAAGCAGTATCTTGGACCTATTTCCCGTACGGACATATTTTACTCCTTGGACCTATTTACATCATGGGCCAATATTTCCTTGTGTTCCTATTGCAAGTACACACACACACACACACACACACACACACACACACACACACACACACACACACACACACACACGCACAGAGGCAGAGTTGCTTTGGTAGTATTGGCTAACATTTAATCACATCGTTTCAAACTGACTGTTTTCTCAATACCATAAGAAGATTCAGCTTCAAGGCAGATCTCTTGCTGTGAAAGCGCTAATGGAGATGCACTCAAACCATTCCACAACATGTGTCTCCTAAGCTAAATATATGTTTGTTTGTTTTTTTTAATGCAAGGAAGAAGGAACCAAAGGCCAGGAGCCCGCAAACTGTTCCCTCCAAGAAAAAACAAAAACAATACAAACGAGAGCCAAATTCACAATCCGTTCATTTCGAGATGCCTGGACACACTGTGTTTGAATGACTGGAGATCATAGGAAGTAGGAAATACAGACAGAGAAATACAGTTCCAGAGTTGACCTGTTGCATAAATGAAGGACTGGGAGTAACGGTTAACTCTTGCATTAGAGAGCTGGACAGAGAAGGGATGAGGGTTTGTTGCTAGACGGGTGCTACGCACTCGTCGTAGAGGTGGAGGGATGTAAACAGATAGTTCAGAGGGGTAGTGACCATTGAAGTAGCGATAGAAAAGAGATAAAGAGGCAACAGTACGGCGAAGAGTCAGGTTGAAGGGCGCCAGTAAGAGGACGAAAATTGCTAAGACGAAAAGCTTTTGACTCCACCCTATTGAGAAGAGCTATATGTGGGGAGCCTCCCCACACATGAGAGTTGTACTCTAAACAGGGGCGAATAAAACCCGTGTATAAAGTCAACAACTGTGCAGAGGTAAAGAAGGTACGGAGTCGGCTTAGCACACCTAACCTCTTGGAAGCAGATTTTACAAGAGATGTAATATGATCTTTCCACGATAAGTCCCGAGTGAATGAAACCCCAAGCATGTTCAAGGATGATGCAGGATTGAGCTGGATATTATTAAACATTAGTGGGTATACCTGTGAAAGATTTTTACGAGTTGATAGGTGTAAAAACTGAGTCTTTGATGCATTAAAAACAACAAGATTATTTTTACCCCAGTCAGAGATACGAGCCAAGTCAGACATTAAGTGTGCCATAGCCTCATCCCTTGTTTGTTGAAGTAACTGCTGAGACGGACGTTGCGGGAACCGAATGGAAAGGTGAAGGGTGGAATCATCAGCGTACAAGCTTAAGATGGTAACTTTTTAACTCAACAGAGTACATCTAACGGCTGCAGTTAGAAACGTTGCTTCTGAGCTGAATAAAATATTCTGACGATAACACTGAAAGTGTTGACAAAGGACTTGATATTAGTTCAAAGGTATGGAGTACTAGAGGATGAAGTCAGCGTCATGGGGGTTAGAGCTTCCTCAGAGGTATGCAGCACAGTCCTATATTTCATTGCATTATCAGCAGCATAAGTCTGTTCACGTATCGATCGTCTTTCCATGGACATTGAATTCAGTCATACAAATGTACAGCAGCAGCAACTAATGACCGGTGACTTTTATTTTCATTTTTATTGGCGACAGATCAACATCATCAGAGTTGCGTCACCCACATTCAAGAGAAAATTTTTCATAGTCCATGGACAGTGAAAAAAAAAAAAAAAAAAAAAAGAGAGACACGAGGGAATTGTGTTTCCGATAGAATTATACTTTCACCTACTGTATATCATGGCTCAAATAGATA
>NC_136976.1:42364430-42539430 GCF_032717465.1 Coenobita brevimanus
ACACACACACTCATATATATATATATATATATATATATATATATATATATATATATATATATATATATATATATATATATATATATATATATATATATATATATATCGTCACCCTCATGAAGAAATTGCCTAAGTCATTTTTCGGCGATTTCTGGATTTTTGCCTAAATCAATTCTTCATCACGTGGCGCACCTATTGGTATAGCTGCCTTTGCCAGGTCTAGGGTGTGAGTGGTCTAAAATGCGCCTCAAGTTTCTGCCTAAGTCATTGAAAATTAAGAAAATGAGACACGTTTTTCTCGATATCCCGAAAAGTAGAAAAAATGACTTAGGCAGTTTCTTTATGAGGGTGACAGTATATGTAATATACTATAGCAGTAGCCGTGTGTGTGTGTGTATGTGCGTGTGTGTGTGTGTGTGTGTTTTGGCCAGCCGAAACTACACATTCAGATCGCACCAAAATTGGCTCAAAAATCGCAAAAAAATCGCTGATGTAAAAAAGCTTGGTCCCAACGATTGAAAAACTTTTACTATATTTAATGAGCGATCACATTTGGACCAAAAAACGTTGCTCCCGAAGCCCGGCATAGGATCTCCATAGAATTTTTTGCCCGGAGTTAGAACTAAAACAAAGTGTAGCAGTAGTCGTGTGTCTATGTGTGTACTTCGGACTTGCGTTCGGACAACTTGGGTTCCATTCCCGAAGCTGCAAATAACACGATCAGTTGGTTAGCTGCAAAAATTCCAAGTGGCAACGTTACACTAAAACAGCACATAAACGCGAGAGCCCTCCCAGGAGCAAGTGCGAGGGGCTCGAAGGGCCCATGAGCACTTGTATATATCTATATCTATCTATCTATCTGTCTATCTATATATATATATATATATATATATATATATATATATATATATATATATATATATATATATATATATATATATATATATATATATATATTACAGTACAATAACTTAAATGTATTTACATACAAATATGAATGGATTACATAATTATGTATACCTGTCTGCCATTGTTTCTGTCGGTTTGTCAGTCTGTCTGCCTGGCCTGCCTGACTGCCGTCTCCTCCGCTGAAGCCGTCTCCTAATCTATATTCGCTAACTTCTGTACTTCCCCTCCCTGCTGCTCTTATTCCTTGATCTCCCTCTTGTTCCCATCTTTTCCCCTCAGCTGATCTCTCATTTGCACTACATTCATATCTGTCTTTTTAGATTTTTTCTTCTTATACTACTCTTCGCATCTTATTACCTGTTCCCGCCCCTGGGGGGTTCAGGGACAGGTATTGTTTTCACTCTGTGTCTGTTTGTTTGTATGTGTCTGTCTGTCTGTCTGTCTGTTAACTACTTTAGGCAAAAACTACTGGTGCGATTTTGACTAAAATTGCAGGAATGATGGATAAAATTGCAGGAATGATGGGTTAGGACCTTCTGATCACTTTATTAAATTTCGGGCCAACTTGGGCCCAGGCCCATGCTGAAGGCCCTAAAAATGTAAAGAAACGGGGACGGGTAAAATTCGTTTTTTCGCCACAACTCCTTTCAAATTCGTCATATCGACATGAAACCAAGACCTAAAGGTGCATCTTTCAAATCTGCATCCTACTACATGCCTTATTACTTCTGGGGGGTCATCCACCAGTTAGTGGTAGGGGGGTCAATGATAGGTTGGTCGGGCCTAAAGTTTCAGATGGGCATAAAATCGTCAATTTCTCCATATTTACCCCAAATTTGATATGTGAAATCTTTTACTAGATATCCTCTTGTGTTTATACGACAGCACTAAAATGACTGTCGGGAATGGGTTTGCTGTGGCATGGCACCATTTCATGTTTGGTGTGTCATCTTATTTCACTTTTTTTCTTAATTTTTTATCTTTCTTTTCTCGTTTCAATATCTCACTATTACCCTGATTTAAATTTTTCCGTGATTCCCAGCACTTTCTTCTCTTAATTTGCTTCCACGGCATAGAAAATTATTTACCCTTCTGTTATAACCCTTTCTTTGCTTTCATCTCACACGCTTCTGGGCATTTCATCACCATCTCTTTCTATTCTCAGTTGCGCGATTCTCTCTCTCTCTCTCTCTCTCTCTCTCTCTCTCTCTCTCTCTCTCTCTCTCTCTCTCTCTCTCTCTCCACCATTGTTTCTCATTTTCTTCCCCGCCTTCCTCAATTTTCTTCTCATCAACTTACTTCTCTGTCCAACTTCTGTTCCCCTTTCCGTTCTCTTCAGCATACTTCCCCCTCCTCTTTTTGCGTCCATCTACTTTCACAATGTTTTCCCTCTTTCCTTTCCTTTCCGTTGCTCCTCGCCTACACAACTCTTCCTTTCTCTTCTCACGTAGCTCCTTTCTGTTATTCTTCCGCCTCCCCAATTTCTTTATTCCCCTTCTTTCGTTTCCTTTTTTCTCTCTACTCCTCTTGCTTCCTTCCCTTTATATCTCTCTTCCTGCATTCTTTAATCTGTTCCCTTCTAAACATTCCTCTTCTCCTTACCCTCTTTTTGCTCTCGCTGTCTGTTCTTCCAATCTTCCCCCTCTCTCTTTCCTCCATATTTTCTCCAGTTACCTCCTTATACCCTTTCCTGTGTGCCTGCTTCTTCCCTTATCTCCCCCCCCCCCTTGCCCCTTTCTTCCTGTTCTCTCCACATCCTTCCTTGCTTCCACCCTCTCGCTCTTACCCTCCTTTCCTTCTCCTCCGAATAATACCTCTTCATTTTCTTCTCACTGTTCTCTTCTTTCCTTCATATTTTTTCATCATCTCCCTCTTTTTCACCTCTCTCATTTCCCTCATTTCCCCTTCTTTCCCCTTTTTCTTTCCTTTTCCTTCTCCCTCTCTCCTCCCCTCCTTCACTTCCTACTTCTTCCTTCCCCTTAATCACTACTGACCTTCTTGCTTTGCTATCCTTATCTTCAGTTCATAGACGCAGGTATCATAGTCATATTCATCTCATTAACAAACATCCTGGATAGGACAATAAGGTATATTACTGTTTGATTTCCTTTGTACTCCTTCATTCCCTTCCCCTTTCCTCCTGCTTCTCCCCCCTCTCTCCATTTTGTTACCCCTTCTCTCTTTTGACCCCTATCCAGTCACATTTCTTCCCTACCCTCTGATACTTCTTCTTTCTGTTTCTGTTCCCTACCTTCTGCTTCCTTTCTCACTCTTCCTTCTTCCACCCCTCACACTTTACCAGCTACGAGATAATTCATTCCCCTCCTGTCTACAAGACACCTCGTAAACTTAACATACCCGTGCATTGCGTCGTGTCACGTCATAATATATTTAAGAGTTAAATGCATATAAAGTAGTAGTAGCAGTAGTATAAGCACAGACTAGGATCTGCACAGTTGGCGCTAAATTAACGGTCACTGCTCTTACTTTCGACCTGTGATGGGCTGTGGATCACTGAGGGTCCCTGTTAGTTAAGTGACCACCATCGGGATTTTCTTAACGTACTAGGGGTCATTGCTTCAGCAGGTACGATAACTTGTGTACTTGTCCCGCATGGGAAAGTTCCTTGTCTCAGTGGAGTGAATGGAGCTGGGGCCTGATTGACTGCTGTCTACCTTAAAAGTGCCAGGCAAGGCTTTCACACCACCCCCGAACATCCACTCTGTGCAATTTCCATACTGTGTCTATAGACGCCCCTTTAACTCAACGTACCCGTACATAATGCCATGCCTTAGTTATTTATTCGTTTAATTGCTCATTTTACTTTATTACTTTCTTTTTCAGGTTATTCAAACTGGTAGCTTATAGATATAGTATTATACAATGTAACTTTTCCTTTTCAGTCTTTCCTATGAAATTCCATATCAGTCTTTTACATGCTGCATAGTGTTCCTTCTCACTTTTTCCTGGGGGTTTTGGAGGAGGGGGAACCCTTCTCGCTTTACTATCTTTGTACTTCAGCATGTAGAATTAGATCTCGTGGTCATAGTCTACCCTGGAACAAACAGCTTAGAAAAGGACCACAAGGTCTGCTGCAATTTGCTTTCCTTTGTACTCCTTTGCATTCCTTCCCTCCATCTTGTCTCCTTTCCCTCATAATCCCTCCTCATCTTCTACTTTTCCCAACTTTTTCTTTCTCCTCCTTCCTTCCTGTTTTCCTTCTTTCTTCCCCTTCCTTTTCATTTCCTCTCCTTTCCTTCATATTCATTTCCTACCTTTTATTTCCCCTTCCCCCCTCTCTCTCCCCCTTCATCCCCACCTCCCTCTTCTCCCTCTCCTGCTCTAATCCCCCTAGGGAGGACGTCAGCTACAGTGCCGCGGAAACATTCAGGATATTTCATTTTTGCCGACCAGACAGAGTGAGGGAGAGTTGTTGGAGAGTGGGGGAGAGTGAATAAGTTATTAGGAGTGAGAGGGGGAAACGGGAAGAGAGGGAGGGGAAGGAACGAGGTTGGATAAAGAGAGTAAGAGGGGGGAGAAGGGAGAGAATGAAGAAGAGGTAACGGGGAAACGAAAGGGAAAGAGGAGAAAGAATGAAGTATCTCTCTTTCTCTCTCTCTTTATATATATATATATATATATATATATATATATATATATATATATATATATATATATATATATATATATATATATATATATATGCAGTATATCAGTATTGATATATAGATAGACAGATAGATAGATATGATAAAGGGAGGAAGGAGGAGATCGGCGGAGATGCAAAGATACTAAGTAGACGGAAGGGGAAAGTGATGGTGGAGTCAGGGGAAGGTAGGAGAATGAATAAAAAAAATGGTGAAAGTGAAGAGAGAGGAGAGAAATCGAACATGCAAGACAAGAGGGAGAGGATGAGAGGAGGAAAATACCAAGGGAGATGGAAGGGTAGAGAAAAGGCAACAACGTGGTGGGGATGTGAAGGGACAGCGAGGAGAGAATCATGGATGAAGAGGAAGACGAAGAAGGCAGCGGGGGTAAAAGGAGGAAGATAACTGAATTTCAAAGGTTGAAGGACAAGAGAGGATGAAGGAGGTGAAGAACTGGGGGATTGGGAATAGAGAAGACAAAAGATATGGAAAATGATGGGAAGGGGAGGAGAGATGACAAAGGCGATGGAGAACAAGGGGAAAGGGAGGAGAGAGAACTAGGAAAACAGAGAGTGAAGGTGGGTGGATAACCTGAAGAGAAAGAGAGCAATTGCAAGAGCACGGAGGGCAACTAACTAACTGAATCTGAGTTAGAAACGAATGTTATACAAAACTGCAGTGACAAAACTGATGATACGGTTGTTAATAGATGGTATGGTCTACCAATCCTGATTTGGTTAAATCATACCTAGGGGTGGAAACTTAAGTGGGCTCAGTGGTATGTCCCTTCAAGTGTTCTCACATGCATGCACCCTGTTAAAGTTCCCTGGATGACGTCAAAGACTTACAAACGCAGCTACTCTAATACAGATTTTCCCATGAGTTTCTTGGCATACTCTCTAAAAGCTTTTCTCATTAATACCTGTTCATGAGGCACTAGGTGTAAGCAGGTCACTTCAGAGACAGAAAATGGTTTTCTACGGTCCTGTGCATTAGTTGCTCTTCAGGATCCGTAAAACAGGGTTTGAACGTGTTCAGTGCTGTGCAAATCGGCCATTACAATACGTGCAGTGTACTTACATGCACACACGCCTACTTGTAAAATGGTTACGTGGCTGAAAACTTGAATGTGGTGGCCTATTATTATTGTTTTCCACGCCCTCTCCTAGGTCAGTTGATATGATGAGTGAATTAGAATATTGCGTTTATTGAAAGAGATCAAAGGCTGATACTCCAGAGCAAGAATTAATGACACATATTTAAAATGGGAAACTTTTTCTGTCTAGTAAGAAAGTACACAGTAACATTATATATCTTTATGATGTATATGATGCTTTAAAGGCTCCGCAGAATAACTGGTGTCTGTAGTGGGTAGTACGTTGTTTCGGCACAGGGGTATCAGAAAATCATCTCCCTTCAGCGTTCCATCATTTACTCTCCATTACATAAATTAGTTATTTCACAACAGTTCTCATATTTACCTAAATGCTTATAGTGCAGCGCTCTGGCCCGAAAATCCAAGCTTTTACATCAAGTTCACTCATAGTCAAGATTTTTAGAGGACATATTTATCACTCGAATAAAAAAAACCTTCTCCATAATACCCCCAAAGTACTACTGAATACGAGGGAGTCTGAAATAATGATTTAAAATGTTGAACATAATCGGCAGTATAATTGTGAATAATTTATTGAAGCCAGAGGGGGAGTGAGGAAGGGTTAGGTTGTAAAACAGACAGGAAAAGAGGAGTTGAGTGACTGAGTGAGTGCTACAGAAACAGAGTGAGAGAGCTGATGAGTGAGAAACTGCTGAACGGTGTGATGGAAAGCTGGAGTGAGAAAGGAAGTATTGGAGAGTGTGGGTGGTGATAGTGAAAGAGTTTTGGAGAGAGTGAGGGACTGTTGGAGAGGGAGAGAGAGAGAGAGAGAGAGAGAGAGAGAGAGAGAGAGAGAGAGAGAGAGAGAGAGAGAGAGAAAGAGAGAGAGAGAGAAAGAGAGAGAGAGAGAGAGAGTGGGGGTTGTGTTGGAGCCTGAGAGTACTAGAGAGTGAAGGAGTGTTTAAGAGAGTGAGGGAGTGATGACAAGAGTGAGTGGGAGAGAGTGAAAGAGTTTTGGTGAATGAGAGATTGTTGGAGAGAATGAGGGGGTGTTGGAATGAGTGATAGAGCGTTGGAAAGTGAAGGAGTGTTCGAGAATGATGGAGTGTTGGTGAGGGAGTGTTGGAAAGATAGTGGAGTGTTGGTGAATTAGGAAGTGTCGGAGTAAGGGAGCGTTGGCGTTAGTGAGGAGACATTAGCGTTAGTGAGGGAACGCTGGAGAGAGTAAGGGAGTGATGGAGTGAATGAGAGTTGAAGTGAGGGAGTGCTGAAGAGTGAGGGGGAGTGTTGAAGAGTGAGGGAGTGCGAGTACTGAGGAGTGAGGAAATGTTGAAGAGTGAGGGAGTGATGGAGTAAGAGTGTTGGAGTGTGTGTGTGTGTGTGTGTGTGTGTGTGTGTGTGTGTGTGTGTGTGTGTGTGTGTGTGTGTGTGTGTGTGTGTGTGTGTGTGTGTGTGTGTGTGTGTGTGTGTGTGTGTGTGTGTGTGTGTGTGTGTGTGTGTGTGTGTGTGTGTGTGTGTTGCAGAGAGTGAAAATGCTGCAGAGAGGGTTGGCGTAACCCTTTTTTGCACTACTGTATACCAGACAATTTTTCAGTCCATTGCGACGAATTTTTTTATTTCTTCTAAAGGAAATGCACTTTTCTAGTTTAAATCCATGTAGCAGTTTTCTATCTTGTCTGGCTAATTTAAAACAACTCACTAATATCATGTGTGTAATCCTTCCATCCACCTAAACACCTTAATTCAATTTCCTCTGACTCACCACCTCCACATGGAGAGCAAATTTAATTTTCCCTACCTCTCCCCTTATGTGAACTTCCTAATGGTACATTGCAAACTGTTTTATAAATTTTTCTGTCCTTAATTGCTGTATAAGTTGTCCACCATCAGTTTGCAAGAACACCCGACTGTAGTGTGCAGTTTAAGTGTGGTCTCACTAAATTTAGAGATACAAAATTATTCTTATTTTTCTGTTAGCCACGCTTTCTTAATGTAAAACTGCAGAATATGCTGTACCAGTTTTATTCACTGAACTAATTAATTCCCCATCACCACAGAATCGTTATACCATCTACGTTTCCAAAAAAGTCTTTCGACTGAAAAATATTGCATCCCACCCCAATCGCAACCACAGTACATCACTATGGGGAAGGCGATAGCTCAGTCGGTAGAGAGGTGGCCTGCAATCCTACCGGACCCAGGTTCAAATCCCGGCTGGGACAGGGAACAGTTTAAGGAATTGAATTTAATAAAAACAAACTTTACTGATCTACAAGAAGACCTGCCGGCATGTCGTAAAAATACCCCCGCTAATACCAATACACCAGTCCTGTATGAGACAGCCTTGCATGTATTCAGTATGGACGGTGGGTGTTAGCGCCGAAGTGGTGACATGTAGAGGTGTATGGTATGTAGGAGGACTATTGGGCCTTGAGAGCAGGCTGTGAAGCCTATGCCCAGAGTCGGACACATAAGAAAAAAATAAACATAAAAACTACAACCACCACACAGTTTATCAGACACTAAAGCCATTACAACCATCACTACAAAACCATTCCACGGCCTTAGCCACTTTTATAAATACACACACACACACACACACACACACACACACACACACACACACACACACACACACACACACACACACACACACGAACTATCATCAAACTTTCTAAAACCTCTGAACAGCCTCAGACACAAGACCGTTCCATCATTAACTCCACCTTTCCACCACCACCTAACAGTACCAACACAGAGCCATCTGATTTCCACATTGCTCACCAGAAAACCAATTTATCCCTACAATGACGGCCATTTTAATTTATTCTTGTTGTTACCAGACAAATTTGTTCAGCATGGGAAAGGCCTCTCTTGCTGCAGGTGTACAGGAAGACTGTATCTAACCTCTGCACATCCAAAACTCGATTCGAAGCTGAATAAATTTGTCAGGAGAAGGCAGGAGTAAAATGAAAAAAAAGACATTCCTGGTCTCAATGAGCTAATATCCTTTTCTCCTACAGAACCACACACCATTCAACCACCTCCACCACAGAACCACCAAAACACTCCTATCATCACCACCGTAGTCTTACAAGTAATTCAACTAATACTTGTTCATGACTTTCGAAGCATAAAACTAACCACATACAAAAAACAAACACTCCCCCACCAAAACTACCAAACAAATACATTTCCGCCACCACCAATGCACTCCACCAAAACAAAAAAGTCACCACCACAAACAACTCCCACACCAAAAAATCACACTTCCACGTCAAAATCAGAACCACAAAACCACTCCACCACCAAAGTTCCACACTGCCACTGCAAAATTACCACCACAAACACACTCCTACACCAGCATTACCAACACGAAACCACTACTGTCACCATAACCATCTCTTCATGAGCACAAGTCCACTCCAAAGAATACAGCAGTCAGACCAGAACCCCACCTCACTTTTTCACCACATAATCATTTCATTATCAACAGCTATTCGATGGGATTTATGACCATAAAGCCACTCCATGGCAACCAACACCACAAACCCACCCCATGGCAACCAACACCACAAACCCATCCTATGGCAACCAACACCACAAACCCTCCCTATGGCAACCAACACCACAAACCCACCCCATGGCAACCAACACCACAAACCCTCCCTATGGCAACCAACACCACAAACCCACCCCATGGCAACCAACACCACAAACCCACCCCATGGCAACCAACACCACAAACCCTCCCTATGGCAACCAACACCACAAACCCACCCCATGGCAACCAACACCACAAACCCACCCTATGGCAACCAACACCACAAACCCACCCCATGGCAACCAACACCACAAACCCACCCCATGGCAACCAACACCACAAACCCACACCACGGCAACCAACACCACAAACCCACCTCATGGCAACCAACACCACAAACCCACCCCATGGCAACCAACACCACAAACCCACCCCATGGCAACCAACACCACAAACCCACCCCATGGCAACCAACACCACAAACCCACCCCATGGCAACCAACACCACAAACCCACCCCATGGCAACCAACACCACAAACCCACCCCATGGCAACCAACACCACAAACCCACCCCATGGCAACCAACACCACAAACCCACCCCATGGCAACCAACACCACAAACCCACCCCATGGCAACCAGCACCACAGACCCACCCCATGGCAACCAACAACACAAACCCATCCTATGGCAACCAGCACCACAAACCCACCCCATGGCAACCAACACCACAAACCCATCCTATGGCAACCAGCACCACAGACCCACCCCATGTCAACCAACACCACAAACCCATCCCATAGCAACCAACACCACAAACCCACCCCATGGCAACCAACACCACAAACCCATCCCATGGCAACCAACACCACAAACCCACCCCATGGCAACCAACACCACAAACCCACCCCATGGCAACCAACACCATAAACCCACCCCATGGCAACCAACACCATAAACCCACCCCATGGCAACCAACAACACAAACCCATCCTATGGCAACCAACAACACAAACCCACCCCATGGCAACCAACAACACAAACCCACCCCATGGCAACCAACACCACAAAACCATCCTATGGCAACCAGCACCACAAACCCACCCCATGGCAACCAACACCACAAAACCATCCTATGGCAACCAACACCA
The DNA here is from genome assembly GCF_032717465.1 of Coenobita brevimanus. Classification (NCBI taxonomy): domain Eukaryota; kingdom Metazoa; phylum Arthropoda; class Malacostraca; order Decapoda; family Coenobitidae; genus Coenobita; species Coenobita brevimanus. The sequence continues at coordinate 42,374,778 of NC_136976.1, forward strand.
TAAACCCATCCCATGGCAACCAACACCACAAACCCACCCCATGGCAACCAACACCACAAACCCACCCCATGGCAACCAGCAACACAAACCCATCCTATGGCAACCAACAACACAAACCCACCCCATGGCAACCAACAACACAAACCCACCCCATGGCAACCAACAACACAAACCCACCCCATGGCAACCAACAACACAAACCCACCCCATGGCAACCAACAACACAAAACCACCCCATGGCAACCAACAACATAAACCCACCCCATGGCAACCAACAACACAAACCCATCCTATGGCAACCAACAACACAAACCCACCCCATGGCAACCAACACCACAAACCCACCCCATGGCAACCAACACCACAAACCCACCCCATGGCAACCAACACCATAAACCCACCCCATGGCAACCAACACCATAAACCCACCCCATGGCAACCAACACCACAAACCCACCCCATGGCAACCAACACCACAAACCCACCCCATGGCAACCAACAACACAAACCCACCCCATGGCAACCAACAACACAAACCCACCCCATGGCAACCAACAACACAAACCCACCCCATGGCAACCAACACCACAAAACCATCCTATGGCAACCAACACCACAAACCCACCCCATGGCAACCAACACCACAAAACCATCCTATGGCAACCAACACCACAAACCCATCCCATGGCAACCAACACCACAAACCCACCCCATGGCAACCAACACCACAAACCCACCCCATGGCAACCAACACCATAAACCCACCCCATGGCAACCAACAACACAAACCCATCCTATGGCAACCAACAACACAAACCCACCCCATGGCAACCAACAACACAAACCCACCCCATGGCAACCAACACCACAAAACCATCCTATGGCAACCAGCACCACAAGCCCACCCCATGGCAACCAACACCACAAAACCATCCTATGGCAACCAACACCACAAACCCATCCCATGGCAACCAACACCACAAACCCATCCCATGGCAACCAACAACACAAACTCATCCCATGGCAACCAACACCACAAACCCATCCTATGGCAACCAACACCACAAACCCACCCCATGGCAACCAACACCACAAACCCATCCCATGGCAACCAACACCACAAACCCACCCCATGGCAACCAACACCACAAACCCATCCCATGGCAACCAACACCACAAACCTACCCCATGGCAACCAACACCACAAACCCACCCCATGGCAACTAACACCACAAACCCATCCTATGGCAACCAACACCACAAACCTACCCCATGGCAACCAACACCACAAACTCACCCCATGGCACCATGGCAACCAACACCACAAAACTGCTTCATGGTAACCAACACCACAAAACTACGCCATGGCAACCAACACCGCAAAACCATTCCATGGCAAACAGCACCACAAAACCACGCCATGACAACACCACATACAAACTCCATGGCAAACAATACCACAAACTCAACCCATGACAAACAACACCACAAATCCATTACTTGGCAACCGGCACCACAAAACCATTCCATAGTAAACAACACCACAGACCCACTCCATGGCATGGAACACCACAACACTATTCCATGACAACCAGCACCATACAATAATTCCATGGCAAACGCCACCACAAAACCATGCCATAGCAACCAGCACTAAAAAAACTATTCAGTAGTTAACAACACCATTCCTTGGAAACTACCAACACAAAAACATTCCATGGCAAACAACACCTTTCCATTCTAACCAACACCACAAAACCATGCCATGGCAACCAACACCATAAAACGACTTCATGGTAACCAACACCACAAAAGCAGTCAGTGATAACCAACACCACTTCATCATTACCAGCGCCACAAAACTATGTCATGGTAACCAACTCCAAAAACGACTTCATGGAAACCAACACCATAAAAGCACTCCATGATAGCCAGCACCACAAAACTATGCCATGACAACATACACTATAAACTGACTTCATGGTAACCAGCAAGAAAATACCATCACAGCTACAACTACAGTACTTGAAAGCAATCAGGAAGCACTTACCTCAGCCAGAGTCAATAAAGTTTATGATTTACTGCTATAACTTCGTTTTTCTACTTGGCGAACACTCTTATGGTCTCACATAGTCAATTCATTCTACAGCAATAGTTTAGGGCATATCTCCGCCAACGCCAAACAAATTATGACTTTTCTTGCATCCTGATGCAGATCCACCCCGAAATCAATTAAACTGTTTCTTGACCCACTGTCCACATATCAGCCACATTTCACTGATATCCTCTAAAAACTTTTTGAGAAACCTTGTACAGATATAGACGGACATGGGTGAATAAATAAGCTCCGTCCAACTTCGTTGGCGAAGGTAACAGTTAACTGCTGAACAGAAAAACAGTGAATACAACCACCCGGCAACTACCACTACCATCAAACCGTTTCTCTCTCACCTTACTCCCTTCACCTCAGCCACACCCAGCTCAACTCACAACCCCCTCCATCGCCACCACGAAACCATCCCTTCCTCACCCCAGTCTCCCGGTATTATTTTGGATTTACACCCAAGGAACGGAAACTGAAGTATTATTATTATGTTCACCATTAGGTTATGCAATTTAAATCAAATTCACTTCAGAGCATATCCGTAAATGCTCTTCGTAGAACTTGGTAAATTGGAGGGGGGGGGGGATTGTTCAGCTCTTAGCACCGTCCGATATCGCATGTGCATTAAAAATACCGTACTTTAGTTTAGCCTAGGCTAGTTCATGTTTACGCAGATGTAATGGTGAATCCCCACCACTCCCTTGTTAACTTTGTACATAAAAAAAAAGCGACAGACGCATATGGAAGAGAAAATGCTTAGAACTGCTGAGGCTTAGTTATGATCATAAGTATTAATTTAAGAGTTCGGTAGTTGGGTATAATTCCGAAAATTTACCAGTCTCCCTCAGACCCTCTAACTCCAGTTCCAAACCATCCCACTCTCACTTCACTCACTCCACCACATCCATCCCAGTCAGAGCCGCAACTAGCACTTTGGAAGAGTGTGTGGGAGGTGGGGGGGGGGGAGCGTGATTCCTGGCTCAGTTCTCACTTAATGTGCTTAACAATAAATGAATAAAAATGTTCTGTTATTTTAGTTGATTTATTCAAAGGAGTAAAATAATATTGGCATATTCAAGTGCAACAAGATGTTCGTTGCATGCATTTTAGTAAATAAATTTTTTCATTTATAATAATTAATCAATTTGTCTGCCAAAAGAGGAGGGAGGGAGACGTACATCCCCGACTCCCTCCCCAAAGCCCGTGCCTGCCAACCACACAAGATCATCCAACCCTGATCCCACTCCCTTCACCACAACCGCCACCGCAACACCATCCCTCTCTACACTATAACCACCCAGCTCCCACAGTCCACCTCCTACATCATCCAAAAAGTCATCTCACTCTCACACCACTCCCTTCACCACAACCACCAAGCAACCACTGACCCCCCATCCCTCCACCACAAAAACCATGACTTCCTCACCCCACTCCTTCCACCACAGTTACACTTACCCCCTTCCATCCTCCCCTTCACTACCACACAATCATCGCTCCTTCATCCCACCCCCTTCACCTCAGCCACCCAACAACCACCCTCCCTCTGTTTCCCCATCCCCACCCTCCCCCCAGCCCCGTCCTTGGCCATCATCAGCCCGTCAAACGCTGCGCTGGACAGAGGCAATTAGCAACAGGCCGCGTTAAGGAGATTTACCTCAATATTTCAATGCGACAACATTTTCTGGTCATCATTTTGTCGTGGGGAGGGATGGGGAGGCTTGGGTGAGGGAAGATTAAGGGGGTTGATGGGACGGGGGTGGCGGGGCATGAGGGTAAGAGAGGGGGAGGGGAAGGGAGAAGGGATAAGGGTAGGGGTGGAGAGGGGGACGAAGGTGGGGGAAGATGGACATAGTCGGGTGGGGAGTCAAGGTTGAGGGGTTGATGGAGGAGGTGATGGGGTGGGGCAGGATGGAAGGGAATGAGTAAGGGAGGAGGGAATTACTGGAGGTGATTACATCGTGGTAGGAACGAAAAATGGAATATTCTGACAATTTTGGCATAGTCACATAACACGTTTTTGCCCGATTCTCTTTCTCTCTCTCTCTCTCTCTCTCTCTCTCTCTCTCTCTCTCTATATATATATATATATATATATATATATATATATATATATATATATATAACTCTCTCTCTCTCTCTCTCTCTCTCTCTCTCTCTCTCTCTCTCTCTCTATATATATATATATATATATATATATATCTTGGCTTACAAGTGTCATTAAAGAGTTAATATTTAAGTACAGTCGTGGGTGAAAAAATGCCTACCATTCAGCTCCATATACTTCACATTTACGGCACGTCTGCAAACTTACAACCATGACGCATTATATAAAAGACAGTTATCTGTGGTAAGAGAAACATGTCCAGCATTTCTCAGCTTCGAAACAATATTTAGCAGGGGAAAGTGAAAAGTATAAGAGGCGAAGTACTTGGCGAATTTTTGTCCCCAGTTGCATATATAAATGGAACATTACATGGTGCCATTATGTGATGCACAAACAGGAAAACCCACAAGCTGAAATTGCCATGTGGGTGAAAATGCAAGTAAGCGCTTGATAATTGAAAAAATAAATGAACTTCCGCCACACACGAAACAGGGCATTCCAGGATAAAAAGTATATAAATTAAAACCAGGAAATGTACACGCACAAATATCCGGGTAAGCAAAAATGCACATTACCATAAAAAAGTGCACAACACACACACACACACACACACACACACACACACACTCACTCATCACGCAGGGACACATACAGAAATAGCGCCTAGTAACAGCGTGGAGCAAGACTGGTGGATGTTATGGTGAGGCGGTCATTAATATCCGGTCAGTGCAGGGAGCGGCTTAGGTGCCCTTAGAGCCAACGCAAAACCCTGGGACGTATGCATAAACTTTCTTGGAGCTGGTGTCGTAAAGGAGAGTGTTTGTATATACTGTACCCTCATCTTCACTCCTGCAGGTGCCACACACTTCCTGACCCATCTCTAGTGAATATTAAAGTCAATGTAATAATCATCTACAAAGGAGACTCTCGTACACTGCACTTAAATTTCACTCATACAATTACGAAAAGTTTACTACCGTATTAGAATGAAAAGTAAAGTAATTCTTAAAACCGTGTACTCTGTTTGTACTGTCACCTTCATTTATAGCGTTACCAGACACTTAATGATAAAATAAAAGTGATGAAGAATAAACCCATGGAAAATAATTTCTGATCACATTTAACTAATATTGAGAGCTCAATATACTCCCATCTTCTCTCATACGCGAACAGTGCACTTCACAACCAAGCTAGAGTGAATATTTCATTGAACAATGCGCACAGACAAAATTATTTTCTAATTATAATGAAATATTGCGGGAGCTTTCTTTATGGATGTACTTGGATAACCCATTTAGTTCAAATGGTATTACTGGTTTGTATTTTTGCTATCTATTTAAGGCTTGGGGATGAGTTTTCGAACTAGAAGGGTTAGATGCAGCCTTCATCAACCCCTTTTATACAAGAGGCCATTTCTGCGGATATTACAAGGCTAAACTAATAGGTCATCGCGGTGAAGAGGTAACACTCTAAATGGCTTACTCTCGGCAGAATAAAGTTACATAGTGTTTCTGCAGTAAAATATCTGAGTTGTCTCCAGATGATATTATGCAGCATCAAAGAGACTTCTTGACCTGGGGAGGCTAAATGATTATAGTCTTCATAAAACTCTTCACCTCTACAAGGTTCTCTTAAGCTGGATAAATTCGTCTGCAAGGATAAAATTAAAAATGCATTTCAGATCGAAAGGGTTAAGAGTCATTGTGGATACTTGTCGTGGAGCTGAAGCATTACGGAGACCTGGTAATAGCGGCATTATGCGTCCCCTCGTGTGCCCCAGCATTATGCCTGACTGACCGCTGCTCCAAGGTTGAAAGTGGTAAGGAAAAATACATGCGTGGATCGGGCCGGAATTGAGATATATTGCGTTGCTGACGTGAGGAAGAAAGTGGAGAAAAGGCGAAGCTGGAGCCATTGGAACCTTTAAGGTATTTACCATTTATGTTATTAGGAAAAGATAAGGAAAACGTTTATGCGTGAGCCATTGAGGAATGGAAGAATACTACTTTGCTGATAATAAGGGAAGGAAGGAAGGATATCGGCGTGGAACTTAGATGTATCACACTGAGGATAGGAGAAATGAAATATGGAAAATGTGAACACGCAAGGCACGTGGAGTTCGGATATAGTACAATGATCACAGCAGAAAAAATTGTAAGAAGGATGTGCATATTCCAAGCGTGAGGAAAGCTGTGGTTTAAATATTAGGTTGGTATTATTAGAAAAATAAAGTAAAGGAAAAATGCCTATGTCTGAGTCACGGAGGACCTGGGATATATACTGGCTTCTTACAGGACTCATATTAGGCAAAAAGTAGGGGAAAATGTAAATGTGAGTGACATGAGAGACCTTGGTTATACAAATCCTGTATTGCCAGTAGAAGTCCTGGTGTTACTTAAAACACAGATAACTTAAAACTCTGTGGTACTGAGATCAAATGCATAGTGTCAGCGACATCACAACGCCTCAGTACTTCATTCGCTAGCGATGGTATACCTAAATATGGTCTGACGCTAAAGGTGTTTCACCTAACATTTTTTTTACATATAAGCATACATTGCTCATATGCTTACCCTTAACAAATTGAAAGTTAATAGCAAAACAAACATTTCCGGTGATAATGCACTAACGAAGGCCAAAGCATGCTTACAAAAAGAAAAAGTACATATTTTATCGATGAGCTGGGCTAAAGCTGGATGCTACTGACGCCTTCTTCCGTACACCCACCAAAAAATTATCGTTACCTCTGGGTGCGATGAACTCTGAAATGATTTGTAAAAGTGAAACTGTGTTCATTTAGTACTGGTAGTAATTCAGAACCCTTGGTCCTTATGTCATATTGTGTCACACCACAAGGGTAATGAATATTTTTTTGGCGGGTGTACATAATGCATTGACACGGCATCACTGGACCAAGAAACTGAGTTAGTTACTTGCTTGTATTGCATTGTTTCTGAACGATAATACAAAAATAAAAAACTAAGAAAGAAATCTGATATTGATGCGACCTTTGGAACAAGGCACAGTAGTCAAACTTACCAGTTCAGTTATGCTGTGTGCCTCCCAGCCTTTCGCATGAAATGCTTTCCGAACAATGCATCTCACAGTTTATTATATTATAATTTGAACACCGGTATATATATCAATATCTATCCAGTTATATCTCTATCCATCTATATATCACATATCGTATATATATATATATATATATATATATATATATATATATATATATATATATATATATATATATATATATATATATATATATATATATATATATATATATATATATATATATGTATGTATGTATGTATGCAATATCAGTTTATCTACTGTATATATCTATCTATCCGTGTGTGCATGTGCGTGTGTGTGTGTGTGTGTGTGTAATTAAAGTATAATGTACATAGATATTGTAAAAAAAGAGCAACAGAGATGCAGCACTGATACAAAGGTATAGCTTGGGTTCTTTTATTCAGGGACTAAAAAATTCGTTTTGCACTTTTACGGCTGTAGGATCATGATATAAAATTACCCTGGCTCAATGGGACGTGGATCATACTGTGCTTAAAACTGGTTATAGCATTATTCTATTGTGCCGACAGATCCAAAACGGCGCCTGAATTTCCATGATTTTGAAGAATTTTTCTGAGCCTGTGCATCAATACAAGTATTTTACCAATATAACGACCAAATGTACGGTATAGGGGATATTCTTGTATTTTAGAAACTTATTGTTGAGTATATCCTTTTTGCGATTAATACCTTCATTCCGAGGACTATACAGTGTATTTATTTTAATCTTGCTGCTCCTAGACGAATCTGTTCTGCTTAACATTAAATTCTAATTATTTAAGAGGTTAAAGAAGGGTATGTCTGACCTCTCAAATCAAATCTCCTGATGATGCAGGAATTAATCACTTCACTTCGCGGACGAATGTGCTTTTTTTACTCTTGCTACCTGTAGAAGATTCTATTCAGCTTAGGAGAGATGTCATGAGTTAAAAGTTTAATAAGGGCGATTCCTGACTCATGAAGGTCAAAAAATATATCCCAAGGTGAATATAACTGTCTGGATATAGTAAGAACATAATAGGACACGCCATCTGACTGAAGGGGTTAGAGAGAGAGAGAGAGAGAGAGAGAGAGAGAGAGAGATTTCCTGGCAGTGAAGGGGTGAGTGTGCCACTGAAGGCCACTGACGCTAATGATTCTGCACCTCCTCCTTTCATCTTCCCTCCTCAGTTCCTGGTAACGATCGGGGAAACTTGTTGCCAGAACCTGAGAGGCAATATTCAGGTGTGGAAGTTTTGGTGATCACTCGGCCTTGAAGGGTGGCGGATGAAATATTGATTCTTGTAAAGTGAAAGCGTAATAAAAACTTGAAAAAGAAAAGGAAGAAGATAAGAGAGTACAGTATTATCAGATGTCCACTTTAATTAGGTCTAAAATTGTCACCTCTCTATCTTGTATGTTGAGTTGTGAAAAAAAAAAATAACAAGAATGTCGTGCTAATCGCTAGAATTCTACGGGAAGCATTTAGAAACGTACTCGTAGTACTGGTTTATTCTGTAATAGGTTGTTGAACCCTAGAATTGGTATTATCGTAGTACTGGTTTATTCTCTAATAGGTTGTTGAACCCTAGAATTGGTATTATCGTAGTACTGGTTTATTCTGTAATAGGTTGTTGAACCCTGGAATTGGTATTAATCGCGAACCGTAATTCTGTCTTATTACGTAACAAGCGATTAACACTTGAATGTGAGGCTAATCGTGAAACAATACTATAGAAAGGGTGTACCATAATATGAACACTAGAATATAGTGCTAGTGACGAATGACTGCTTTGTGAAAGGTGTGGAGCCGTTGTGGTGCCTTTTACCTGTACAGTAATAATAGCACTGGAATATGGTACACTCCACAAAGACATGTGATTGAAAAGAACTAGTCCTCGTGAATTAATCATGTCACAAAGCTACGGGATATGAGCACCAACATAACCTAAATCTCCGTCAATAACCCTTCATGAAACACCAAGAAATTTTGTTCAGCTACGGGAAGTTCTAACAGTTAAAGGCTTCTTCAAACATCTGGAGTAAGCCATTCCTTCCTGTTGACAAGCCCAGGAATAATGCTAAGGATAATACCACTCGATTATTTTGAGAGAAATACTTGCAGTCAAAGGGACAAACTATATTGTACCACAATGGCTTTCCTGACCATGAATGAAGCCATGCAGTTTTGAGTGGCGAACAAGCGTTGATAGAGCTATTGAACTGTACTGCCCGTGTGTGTGTGTGTGTGTGTGTGTGTGTGTGTGTGTGTGTGTGTGTGTGTGTGTGTGTGTGTGTGTGTGTGTGTGTGTGTGTGTGTGTGAATTGGTGGAGGTGTGAAGTAGTGAAGAAGTGTAGATGTGGAGTGTTGGGGGGTGTAGGTGTGAAGTGATGGGTTGTGAGGGTGTGGAATGATGGAGTGTATACTGTAGGTGTGGTGTGGTGTGGATGCGCAGGTGTGGAGCGGGGCGTGCAGGTGTGATGTAGTGGGGATTTGTAGGTATGCAATGGTGAAGGTGTGGAGTGGTGGGGGAGTGTAGATGAAAAGTAGAGAGGTGTATACGTTTCGATTGGTAGGGTGTGTAGGCGTTCAGTGGTTTGTGTGTGTAGGTGTCGGGTGATGTGTGTGTGTGTGTGTGTGTGTGTGTGTGTGTGTGTGTGTGTGTGTGTGTGTGTGTGTGTGTGTGTGTGTGTGTGTGTGTGTGTGTGTGTGTGTGTGTGTGTGTGTGTGTGTGTGTGTGTGTGTGTGTGTGTGTGTGTGTGTGTGTGTGTGTGTGTGTGTGTGTGTGGAGTGGTGTAAGTGTGTAGATGTGGAGTAGTGAGAGTGTGAAGTTAAGTGTGTAGATGTGGCGTAGTGAGGGTGTGAAGGCGTGGAGTTATGGGATGTATAGGTGTGGAGTGAGCAGATGAGAAATGGTGGATGTGTACAGGTGTGGAGTAGTGGAGATATGTTGGTGTTGATTGGTGGGGAGTGAGAGCTTGCAGAGATGGGATGTGTAGGTGTGGAGTGGTGGGGAGTGAAGGTGTGGAGAGATCAGGTGTGTACTGTAGGTGTGAAATGGTGAGATGTGCAGGTGTGGAGAGATGGAATGTGTAGATATGGAGTGGTGGAGTGTGTAGGTGTGGGGTGGTGGATTTTGTAGGTATGGAGTTGTGGGGTGTAGAAGTTGCAATTTGGTGGGGATGTGGAGGGTGGGAAGTGTGTGGTGAAGCTGTGGTATGGTGGGGATGTGGAGCGTAGGAGGTGTGTGGTGAAGCTGTGGTGTGGTGGGGATGTGGAAAAACAAAAGTGTGTATGACGTGTGTAAAGGAGTAGTTGTGATACTTCCCTACTTCTATTTTCCCAACATCAAAATAACTCTCAAGCAATATTTTATGATAAAAATCTAACAATGCCTTTTCATGCTCACCTAAATTTCACTAAGTTTGTGAGTGTGATGTCGGTGTTTCTGGTGGAATGTTGAAGGAACAAAAAAAGATGAGTACTCGTAGATATTGGAGAGCGTACGATGGAAAGAGGTGCATATTGTTAACCATGTAGCTATCACATTTTGCAACGAAGCTGTTTTTCTGATAATTATTCACTGCTCTAGAGACTTTTGAATGGCAAAAATTGATTTGAAGTCAGTATGAAATCCCTCTGATGTACGATTTTTTCTATGTTAGTACCGGTCAGTAAGTCATGGATCTGTTCAAAAGGCATGTTGGTATCGCCAAGACTAGTTACTTCAGGACTAATGAACTTAGGAGCACTTTTCCATACCTCTGTGCATAGTGCGAACTAAATGACAGAGACAGATCAATGAAGCAGTCGTAGAAATGCTTCATCCATTTATTTTTTATCCTTATGTGTGGATGTAGTACGATTGAGGCTAAAAGGGAGGAGATTGGGAGAATGTTTGTGAGAAGAAAATTGGATGTGTTAGCTTTGAGTGAAACGAAGATGAAAGGGAAGGGTGAGTCTATGTTTGGAAGTGTGAATGGAAGATTGTCAGGTGTTGAGAGGAAGGGCAAGAGAAGGTGTGGCCTTGTTAGTGAGTCCGGAAGTACACCAGTGTGTTTGAAAGAAAGGAGGTGTCATCGAGACTGATGTGGGTGAAAGCAAAATTTGAACGTGAGTTGTGGGTGTTTGTGAGTGCATATGGGCCTGGTAGTGAAAGGGATGAAGAAGAGAGGGAGTCTTTCTGGAATGATGTTGATGAGTGTCTGCAGAGTTCTGGAGCGAATGTGAATGTGGTAATGATGGGAGATCTGAATGCTAGAGTGGGAAATGTAGCAGTTGAAGATATAGTTGGTATGCATGGTGTGCCTGGAAGAAATGAAAATGAGGAACGAATGATAGCGATGTGTGTTGTGCGAGAGATGGTGATTGGAAATACGCTGTTTGAGAAGAAAGATATTTATAAGTATACATGGGTGAGACAGGAGGGTGGAACAGTTGTTGAAAGAGCTTTGATGGACTATGTGGTTGTGTCTAGGAATGTAATAGGAAGATTGTTGGATGTGAGAGTTCTGAGAGGAGAGGGTGGAGGTATGTCTGACCACTACCTGGTGGAGGGAAAGTTAAGGGTAGGTAAGAGATGGGTGAGAGCTAGGAGGGTTAGGTGTGGCAGGGAGGTTTTGAAAGTGAGTGAGTTGGATAAAAGAAAAAAAAAGATAGAGTATCAGGAGAAATTGAAAGACGAGTGGAACGTAGTGAAAGATCGAGAAAATGGCAGTGTGGAGGAGGAATGGCAGTTGTTTAAGAGTGCTGTGGTGGGGCATGCAGAAGAGGTGTGTGGTGTGAGACGTGTGGGTGGTGGTGTAAGAAAAGGAAGTGAATGGTGGTGCGAGGAAGTAAGTATGGCTGTGGCTGAGAAGAGACGTGCATATGAAGTGTGGCTGCAGAGGAAGGATGAGATGTCATATGAAACGTATAAGGAAAAGAGGAATAGGGCGAGAAGGGCTGTGCGTGATGCTAAAGTGGCAGAAGATGAGAAGTGGGGTAGGCGGCTGACGGAGAATTTTCAACAGAATATGAAAATGTTTTGGAAGGAGGTGAAAAGGGTGCGAAAGGGAAAGTCTGGGAAGGAAGAACGAGTAAAAGCAGAGGATGGAAGGATGTTAATTGAGATGGATGCAGTAAGGAAGAGATGGGCAGAGTATTTTGAAAGATTGTTAAATGTAGAGGAGGAAAGGGGGCTGAGATTGTGGCGGATAGAAGGGTGCAAGGAATAAATGTGTTGGGAGAGTTGAATGATTCTTTGATCACGAAGGAGGAAGTGCTGTGGAATGTGTGCTTTGTGAAAGGTATGGTGCCAGTTGACTGGGCAAGTGCTTGTGTGGTCCCGTTGTATAAAGGCAAGGGTGATAAGTACGAATGTACTAGCTTTAGGGGTATAAGTCTGTTGAGTGTTGTAGGTAAGGTGTATGGTAGAGTGTTAATTATGAGAGTTAGAGAGGGTACAGAGGGAGTGGTTGTGATGAGCAGTGTGGCTTCAGGAGAGGGAGGGGATGCGTGGATCAGGTGTTTGCTGTGAGACAAGTGTGTGAAAAGTATTTAGCGAAAGGTAAGGATGTGTTTTGGGCATTTATGGATTTAGAGAAAGCGTATGATAGAATTGATAGGGAGGCTTTGTGGACTGTTTTAAGATTGTATGGACTTGATGGTAGGTTACTAAAAGGGGTGAAAAGTTTTTATGTAAATAGTAGAGCGTGTGTAAGAGTGGGAAATGCTGTGAGTGATTGGTTTCCCGTGAGAGTGGGGTTGCGACAGGGATGTGTGATGTCGCCATGGTTGTTTAATATTTACATGGATGGTGTTGTAAGGGAGGTGAATGCAAGAGTTTTAGGTGGAGGTCTGAGTCTGGTGAATGTTGATGGTGGAGAGTGGAATCTGAAGCAGCTGCTGTTTGCAGATGATACTGCATTGGTGGCTGATTCAGAGGAGAGATTGAGACAGTTGGTAGAGGAGTTTGGAAGGGTGTGTGAAAGGGGGAAATTAAAAGTAAATGAGAATAAGAGTAAAGTGATGAAGTGTACGAAGTTGGTAGATGGTAGGGGGATGAATACAGTTTTGAATGGCGAGTTGCTTGAGGAGGTAGAGTGTTTTAAATATCTAGGGTCACATGTTGCTGTGGATGGAAGAATAGATGCAGAAGTGAAGTTTAGAATAAATGAAGTAGGAAAGGTGCTTGGAGGAATGAAAAAAGTGTTTAGATGTCGTTCGCTTAGAATGGATGTAAAGAGAAGGCTGTATGAGGGTGTTACAGTACCGACTGCGTTATATGGGGCTGAAACATGGAATATGGGTGTAGCAGAGAGGAAAAGTTTGAATGTAATGGAGAGGTGTCTGAGGAGTATGTGTGGAGTGACGCGTATGGATCGAGTGCGAAATGATGAAGTGCAAGAAGAACTGGAGTTGTTCGGGAGATGGCTGGTAGAGTTGGGCAGAGGGTGTTGCGATGGTTTGGGCATATGGAGAGAATGGATAATGAGCGATTGGTGAAAAAGATAACTAGATCTGATGTGAGAGGTGTAAGGCTGAGAGAAAGACCACGAATAGGATGGATGGACAGTGTGAAGAGAGCGCTGGATGCGAGAAGGATGTCTGTTGAGCAAGGAAGAGTGGCTGTGCGTGACCGAAATAAATGGAGAGAAATTGTGAATAAGTGATGATGCAGGCCTGAGGGGATATTTTCCTGCATTTGGTCTGATCAGCTTTCAGGTCAGGTGTGGGTAAGGGGATGGGTCTGTTATGATGTGGCAGAGGTAAACCAGGTCTACTGTCGGGCCCTGCTGCTGATGTCACTGATTGCATTGCGCAGTTGACCCTTGTGCGGTGTGGTGCTGTGAGGATCTGTCCGTTCTCCCCTTTGGGGCTAAGATGTGAATGAATGTGTCTAAATGGATGAGTAAATGGGGAGTGTGTCGTCCTGTCTCGGCTACCTCCCTTTCCTTGGGGGAAGCAGCATAGGTATATAGATAGATAGATAAATAAAAAAAAAAATGTTTGTCTGTCTATCTGTCTCTACTCAACGGAAATTGAGGGCGATGCATATAGTACTCTCTACACAGCTCTAACAGATGTAACTTTTAACGATGAATTTAAATGTGTACATTACAGCTGCCAAAGAGGCGCTCCTGATGACCAGTATTAGAGCTAATTTGACAATCAAGTCACCATGGTGGAAACATGGTAGCCAAATACCGTAGAGTTTTTCACTACTACCTACAACAGGTCGGACGGGTGGACGGATTATTGGGGTAGGTAGGGTCGGTGTGGTGAATGGAGAGAGTTGGGTGGATGGGTGGGTGTGGAAGGGCAGGGTGGGTGGGTTGGATGGGGGGGGTGCGAGGGTAGGTGTGGTGGGACGAGGTGGGTGGGCAGTTTGGGTGGTTTAGTGTGAGTGAGTGGGTGGGAAGGTGGGTGGGTGGATAGATAAAGTAGGTGGGTGAGCAGGATGGGTGGCAAGGGTTTCAGGGTGGGTGAGTAGTGGAATAAAAGGCCCATAGTAGGAACTGGTCCATGGAGAATACATCTTTGAGGAAGTGGGCCCAAGAAGAAACAGCTTTCGTAGGTAAAATTTGACCCGGAGGAGTGGAGTCTTCTACCACAGGGGGCGTGGCCATCCAGGGTCCCAGGCAATGCCGGCATGTACGGCCATAGGATTAAATTCAGTGAACGCCGGGGTACCCTTGCTTGTATATATGAGTTTTAAATAACACGAGAGTTGACTGCTCATGTTGCCATGTATACTGTAAACAAATACAAATGTACAGTTGGCTCCGCTCCCGCGTTACCCACCCAGCACAACAAAGGTTAATTTCTCATCAGTTCATAGGCATTGTTGTGAGCCTTCTTTTCTTGTTCCTTATTCACCTCGTCGGCAGTGTTGCGGATCCTGTATATTTATCGTAGTTACGGGTTGGTACTTTAAACTGAAACAACATAGGCAATATTGGGTGGGTCATGCGGGAGTGGAGCCAGCTGTACATAGACATACACAGATAACCGGCATATGCATAGAAACGGACAGACAGTCTGACAGATGCACAGACACCTACTGTAAACACACACACACACACACACACACACACACACACACACACACACACTACTCTTTAACTCTGATGATTCCTCCCACCCCTATCCCCACGTCCCCCACCCAGCCAACTTTGCCTACACACCATGCAAACTTATCCCGGTGTGCAGGCGAGCGAGATGCGTGAACAACCCGGCCACGCACACTGGCAGGCAGCGGGGCACAAAATCACCACCACCAAGCATCCACATCCCCGTCGTCCCTCCCCCCCCCCCCCTAAAAAAAAAAAAAAATCACACCTACACAAACATGCCTGTGGAATTCTGACACCGAAAGAATACTAACTAACCATCGCTGTGTGTGTGTGTGTGTGTGTGTGTGTGTGTGTGTGTGTGTGTGTGTGTGTGTGTGTGTGTGTGTGTGTGTGTTATTTCCTTGAACCCGTGAACGCTATATTTATTTTATTTTTGATATCACCCAGGGATTTTATGCAGCTTAGGAGAAATAGTTGGCAGTGTGGAAGGGCAAAGGGATTAAAGATAAAATCAACTAACATTTTCGCTGCGAGAAATCTACCCTGAACTGAATAAAAATCGCCTGGTAGTATCACTAATAAAATATACATGACATCCTTGGACTAAATTGGTCAAGCTCTTTACTGCAATCTCCTGTACCTTTATTTATTTATTCACATGCTTAGTTTTTTATTATTAGATGGTTTTATTCATCTTACGAAAAACATCTGATAGTTTGAAAAGTCAGTCTCAGCCGGAATGAATTCGTCGGGATATTGCAAGGAAAAAAAGGACTCAGGCTGGCTGGAGTGTGTGTGTGTGTGTGTGTGTGTGTGTGTGTGTGTGTGTGTGTGTGTGTGTGTGTGTGTGTGTGTTCTTGTGCGTGTGCGGGTGCGTGCGTGCGTGCGTGCGTCCGTGTGTGTGTGTGTGTGTGTGTGTGTGTGTGTGTGTGTGTGTGTGTGTGTGTGTGTGTGTGTGTGTGTGTGTGTGTGTGTGTGTGTGTGTGTGTGTGGATGTTTTGTGTACGGATTGATGTGGTTGCAGTGTGTGTGTGTGTGTGTGTGTGTGTGTGTGTGTGTGTGTGTGTGTGTGTGTGTGTGTGTGTGTGTGTGTGTGTGTGTGTGTGTGTGTGTGTGTGTGTTCTTGCGCGCCTGTATTTTCTGGTTGTGAGGACTGGAAATATTATTCAACCTTTCCGAGTTTCCGCCGCCACCAAGTTACAGGCGTTAGACCAGCGGGTGCGGAATTACGGAACGGAACAATATAAAATGGAGAAAGTCACGTAGCGCAACATGACGGAGTGGAGAGAGCTACAGATATGGAACACAATAATACGCAGTCGAAAGAGCTACGGAACGGAGCAATGTAGAGTGGAAAACTACGGTGTGGACTGTCAAGTTGTAAATTATAGAACCGGAATGCAGGGTACAGAGTGAAAAGCTAAGGACGTAACTCTGTGAATTGTTACGAGCTTGAATATTGCAGCCTGGAAAGCTGTGGAACGGAACGCTGAGAATAGCTACACAACGGAACATTATATACGTTCCGGAAAGGTGAATAACTCAGGACCACTACAAAATTGAAAGCTACAGAAGGGAACATTACGGAATGGAGAGCTATAGAACATCA
Source organism: Coenobita brevimanus (assembly GCF_032717465.1). NCBI lineage: Eukaryota > Metazoa > Arthropoda > Malacostraca > Decapoda > Coenobitidae > Coenobita > Coenobita brevimanus. The sequence continues at coordinate 42,391,710 of NC_136976.1, forward strand.
GTGCTGTGGAAAGTTATCGAACACTGCAGAACAAACCATCACGGTGTAGAACACAAATGAACAAAAGTGGGTAGCTTGGGAATGGAGCCTTCCAGAGAGAGAAAATATTCAGAATCAAGAATTAGGAACGAGACAGCTGCTGGATATTATGATACAACATTATACGGTTGGAAGTTATGGAACACGACATTTTGTGGTGGCAAACTAGGGAACAAAACATGAAGCAGTGTGAAGCTACGAGATGCGATATTACGAAGTAGAAAGCTACGGAAGGCAACATTACGAAGCGGCAAAGCACATAAAGAGAAATTACGCACTAGACGGGTGACTAGAATGCTGCAGAACGCAGCATTACTCATTGGAAAGCTACAAAAGACAACATTGGTTGGTGGGAAGCTATGGAACCCACCATTACTCAGTGAGAAACTACGGAACGCAACATTACTCAACGAGAAGCGACAGAATACATCTTTGCTCACTGAGAAGCTACGGAACGCAACATCACTCAGTCAGAAGTTACGGAACGCAGTTTTACTCAAAGAAGCTATGGAACGCAACATTGCTCTGTGAGAAGCTACGGAACTCAACATTACTAAGTGAGAAACTACAGAATGCAGCATTACCCAGCGAAAAGTTACAGAAAGCATCCTTACTCAGTGGGAAACTACGGAACGCAACATTATGCAGTCAGAAGCTATGGAACGGAAGCTAACGCAATGTGAAGCCACCCGCGGAACGAAGCTAGCGCGATAACAAACTGGCCACCATGATATACAGGAGTTTGTTGTGTTGTTTTCAGGCACGAATATTAATAGCGTCCGGGCGGCGACATTTAGGTGGGTTAGGTAAACACAGTGACCACAACTAAACGCAGTGGCCACGACTAAACTACAGTATATCAGAGTGGGAAGGGAGGGAAGGGGTTGATGAATAGGGGAGGGTTGGTGGGGGTGGCAAAGAGGAGTGGGAGTAGTAGGGATGAGAAGTGGTGATGAGGTGAGAAAGAGTGGGGATGAGTGAGGACTGGTAGTGGATGAGTGAGGGCTGAGGGGAATGGGTGTGGGCTGGTGAGAGTACAGTAGGGGTGGGTCGATGGTGTGGGTGAGGGCATGTGGTTGAATGATGGCTGAGGGGAATGAAGGAGGGCAGGTGATGGGTCAGTGAGGGTTGGTGGTGAGGGAAGATTGGCAGGGCGATCAAATACACACACACACACACACACACACACACACACACACACACACACACACACACACACACACACACACACACCTATTCCACATACCACCAGACTAAGACGAATGCATTGAGAGATTCGCATTGGTTACTATTCTAACCATGGAATGCCCCGTTGTCATAGCAACGCAAGAAGTTCCCTCTGGACATTTCGACAATCAAGGGAGGAAAACAGGGAGGCCGAGTAGCATGAAAAGGGAGCGGGAGGAAGAGGAGGGAGAAGGAGTAGAGGGCAAGGAGTATGAGGTCCTAGATGGGAGTATTAGTAGAAAAAGGCGTGGCAAGCAGAATGACAAACAATAGTGAAAAAGAAACGGGAAGATGGATGATTTGTGATGCAGGGACAATCAGTGAAGAAAAAAAAAAATGAGGGGAAAGAAGAGAAGATGATTTCAATGCTGAGCCAGATCGAAGAAAGAATATAAGGAGTAGTCCTTGGCGAAAAGAACTAAAAAGTACGTGAAATAATATCATACGTGAACTAAAGTTGAATCGACTGTGAAACGAACATTTAGAGAGGAGGAAAATAATAATAATAAAGACAATGGAAGGAAGAACATGCAAGAAAGGGAGAAGCAAAGACTAGGAGAGGGAGAGGCAAAGGGAATGGCAGAGGGAGGGAGAAAGAAAAGAGGAATATTCAGTGTGTGAAAGGGAGAAAGATATTGCTAATCAAACGCGGTAAGGGATAAGTTGAGGGAGAGTTAAAGGTAGAGGCAGAGGTAGAGGGATATTAAGAGAAAGAGAAGGAGCGGGATATTCAGAGAGGGGGAGGAGAGGGAAAGGGACATTTAGAGAGGGTGAGGTGAGGGAGGAGGACTTACAAGAGAGAGAGAGAGAGAGAGAGAGAGAGAGGATAAATGGAGGAGGGGAAGAGAAAGAGAGAGAGAGACCTGGAGGAGGGCTTGAAGAGAGATGGGATAGGAAGAGATTGTTGGGTGGAAGAGAGGGTGAGGAAGAAGAGACAAACAGATCGAAGAGAGACGATAGAGGGAAGGAAGAAAGGATGGATGTAGAAAGAGGGGTAAAAGACTGTGTGTGTGTGTGTGTGTGTGTGTGTGTGTGTGTGTGTGTGTGTGTGTGTGTGTGTGTGTGTGTGTGTGTGTGTGTGTGTGTGTGTGTGTGTGTGTGTGTGTGTGTGTGTGTGTGTGTGTGTGTGTGTGTGTTTGGGTGTGTGTGGGTGTGGGTGTGTGTGTGGGTGCGTCGCTCTGTCGTTATACAAACCGCCACCCTCAGTTCACTCTCAAGAAGTAGCAGTGACAAACAAGTCTCATGGTCGTGAGATGACAATCGTTCATTAACTGAATTCAATCGTTTTAGGTGACCCATCGCGACGAGAGGTTACGATCGCCAGACAAGAAGAATAAAGTCGATGTCATTCCAGTTAAGGCGTTAGTGGTGATTATAAATGATTCTAACTCCTTCACTACGAGAGTTTTGTCCTAAGGTGAGTGAAGTCTTCTAACGGCAGAATCCCTTGTTAATCCTTTGAATCACGTAAAATCAACCTCACAATGCTTCTCGCACTAGAGGAGTTAAAATTAGAATAGCCTATATCGAAACCCCAAATTCGATCACTCTCTTAGAAGTACAAAAATCGTCTGGAAGTAACAGAAATAACAATGAAGTAAAAGGTCCAGGAATTAAAAAAAAAAAAAAAAAAAAAAAAAAACGTACTAAATGTAACAACTAGAATGCCTCCGAGACTGAAGGTAACAGCTCACTTGATGCAGATTTCTTTTCATTGTAGCGGCTCGGACCATTGTTAGCCGAACCTGACCTGGATATGGTCGATAGCCGCCAACATGCAGAAATTGACGCCTCGGGGTTAAGGTTTCATAGGGTTAGATCAGGAAGAGTCAGAATAAATTTACAGGCAGACAGACAGAGAGTCAGAAGAATTAAACAAAATGACATTAAGAAAGACAAGTAGACAGACAGAAAGACACATTAAGACGGACAGGCAGAACGAAAGACAAACAGAGACGGACAGAGAAGCAGCTATCCTCTGTTCAGGCAATAAAGCCATCAGCCAGTGACGATGTTAACTCCCTCTGTTTGGCTTTATTGATAAGTCTTTGCTATTTCCACAAGACTTCATTTACCAGTGCGGAGATTTCTTGTAGTGAAAAAGAAGCAGATGAAGGCTATAGCCTCTCCTGTTCGAAGCTTTTCCAAAGATAAATATAGTTAACATTCTGGGGATGGCAAAAATAAAGTGAAAAATGCTTTACCATATATTTAGACTTTGTATATCCACATTAGCTGTATATATATATATATATATATATTGTATATATATATATATATATATATATATATATATATATATATATATATATATATATATCATCATCATCAGCAGCAGCAGCAGCCATAACTAGTCCACTGCTGAACAAAGGCCTCCCCCAACCTTTTCCACGAATTCCTTGACTGAGCCAATCTTTGCCACGTTTTCCCTGCAAATTTCTCTATCTCATCTCTCCATCTCCTGTCTGGCCTTTTTCTGCTGCGCTTACATTCTCTTGGTGTCCAGTCAGTAAGCCACTTGCTCCATCGGTTATCCCTTATTCCTGCTATATGGCCTGCCCACCTCCATTTCTGTTCCTTTATAACCCCCACAGTATCTTTGACTTTAGTTTGCTCTCTCACCCAAGTTGATCTTTTCCTGTCTTTTAAAGATATTCCCAACATTGACCTTTCCATTGCTCTCTGAGAACGGATTAATTTATTTTCCATTGATTTTGTTAGTTTCCAGGTCTCACAACCATACGTCATAGCTGGAATTATGCATTCGTTATATACTCTTCGTTTCATACAAACTGGCAAGCTACTTTTCATAATCTCTCTATGTTTACCGAAAGCTTTCCATCCAATTGTAATGCGTCTTTTTATTTCGCTATCATGATCTTTCTTTAATTTTAGTACTTGTCCCAGGTAGTTGTACTCCTCAACTTTTTCAAGAATTTCGTCGCTTATTCTGATGACGCTCTTTGGTGTTTGTGGATTAAACATTACTTTAGTTTTACTTCGGTTCATCGTCAGTCCTACTGTCAGACTTTCTCTGTTCAGGTCATTTAACATTTCTTGCAATGCCTCCACTGTTTCTGAGATTAGGACAATGTCATTTGCAAATCTTAAATGGTTTAGCTTTTCTCCATCAATGTTCAATCCTTTGTTTTCCCGGTCTAGCTTTTCGAAAATACTTTCTAGGCATGCTGTAAAAATTTTTGGTGAAACTGTATCTCCCTAACGCATGCCCTTCTCAATCTTAATTTTTTTTTTCTGAGTCCTTATGTAATTTAACTGTAGCAGTTCCCTTCTTATATATGTGTTCGAGCAGGTTTACGATGTTCTCATTCACTCCTTGTTCTCGCAATGAATTTATAATTGCTATGTGCTCCACTGAGTCGAAAGCCTTTTCGTAATCAACAAAACCTAAGCACAGTGGTTTATTATATTCTGCAGTTTTCTCAATTAGCTGGTTCATTGTATGTAGATGATCAAAGGTCGAATACCCGCTTCGGAATCATGCCTGTTCACGAGGTTGGTTTTCCTCCAAAATTGTTGTTATTCTGTTCGTAAGGACTTTAGTGAAGAGTTTGTAAATGACTGATAATAAGCTAATGGGTCGATAGTTACTAAGATCTTTTGAGTCACTTTTTTTGTAGAGTAAAATAACTATTGCATTACACCATGTTTTGGGAATTTTCTTCTGTTTTATGCAGTGGGTAAATAAGTGAGCAAGCCTATTTTGTAATTCTACTCCGGCATCCAACAGTAAATCTGTTACTATTCCATCTTCTCCTGGAGCCTTCCCTCTTTTCATTTTTTTTAGACAAATATTTATTTCGTCTATATATATATATATATATATATATATATATATAATCCAATTTACTCATCCTGCCCTAGGGTGAGGAATGTGGTTCGGATGATAATAATGATGATGAATTTACTCTCCAAGTTATTAGTTAACTCCAGTTTCTTTTTAAAATTTTCTCTGTCCATTTCTAACTATTTTCTCCATTTTTTCCTTTCCGTGCATGATGAATAAATATTTTTGCATTCTCTATCTTTGTACGTACTTCAGTTCTTCTTTATTTTCGGCGTATCTGTCTGTCTGTATAACTATTTAACTATATGTCTACCCGTCTGTATGTTTGTCTAGCTATGTCTACCTATATATCTATTGGTATGTTTTCCCCAAAACTTGAATTTCGTCCCTGCCTGTTTATGTGTTTCGTGTGTATTTGTTTACCTGTTTGGCTGACTGCCTGTCTGTCTGTCTCTCCGTCTGTTTGTCTATCTGTCTATCTGTCTGTCTGTCTGTCTCTGTCTCGTCTCTGTCTCGTCTCTGTCTCTGTCTCTGTCTCGTCTCTGTCTCTCTGTCTGTCTCTGTCTCGTCTCTGTCTGTCTGTCTGTCTCTCTCTCTCTCTCTCTCTCTCTCTCTCTCTCTCTCTCTCTCTCTCTCTCTCTCTCTCTCTCTCTGTCAGGTCACCTTCCCTCTTCCAATCAATTCCCAATTTCCCTCCCCTTTTTCCATCGCGTCTTTCACCTCTTGCCAAATTTTGCGTCCTTTACTTCCTCCTGTCTTGCACTGGGTTCTCTGTGTCTGTCTGCCTTGTGTCTGTTTGTCTGTCTGCTTCTGCGCTTTCTCTCAGTTCCTCCTCCCTTTCACTGGTTCTCCTCCCTTCTTTACTGTTCAATCTTTTGTGTCTGTTTTCTTCGTTTTCTGTTTCTTTTCCTTGTCTATTTGATCTCTTTTTCTTTCTCTCCTCTTCATCCATTTTTCTTTCTTTCTCCTTCTTTTCCCTCTCTTCTTCCTTTCCCACTCCTCCCTTTTTCTCCTCATTCTTTCCCCTCCACCCTTTCTCATTCCCTGCTTCTCTGCTACATTATTTTTTTCTTCTAACTCTCATGCTCTCCTTACTTTTGTCTGTCTGTCTGTCGTTCTGACTGTGTATCACAGATTCCTAAGCCCTCCTCGATTGCAGTGTCCCTTCTATTTTTCTCTCTCTCTCTCTCTGTCTCTCTCTCTCTCTCTCTCTCTCTCTCTCTCTCTCTCTCTCCATGTTATATTTCAGTTGTTTAGCTTCGCCATATAAATAGCGAAGTTTATTGTTTTCGTAAGTATTATTACTTTTCTTTGCACTTTTTTTTCTTAGATCTTGATGTTATACAGGAAGGTACCCATCAAGTCCTTGTGCCAAATATAAATGACCTTGACCTATTTTTGGTACAAAAATTGCATATATGAAATTGAAATATCTCAGATAACATTTGAAGTAGAGCAGTTTGTTTGAAAATCCTATGTTTGAAAAGTTTGCTGAGAATTTTGACTGAAGAGTTTGCCATTTAGCCTAGTGGAAAGTATCGGATTCAAATCTGCTCAATTTTTTTTTTTTTTTTTTTTTTTGGTTTGCACGTTTTAGAGAAAAACACAAAAGCTGCAAAGCTGCTACTTTGCGGAAATATAGCTGTTGTCTCTCTTATTGTCTGAAAGGAATATGGTTACAGTTAAACATACAGTTAGCCAGTTATTGAGACAAACGTAAAATGTACCCATGCGTTCTTCCACACCTTTGTCTTCAGGTCTTGTTGATATTACACAGGAAGTTACCTAAGGTTAATCTAAGTACATGGTCCAAATGTGAATGATCTTGAAGTACTTTTAAAGGTCACAGACTCGTTTATGATGCCAGTATTTCACACCTTATATACCATAAATACCTATTGCGAAGCTTCCTTATTGTTGCCACATAATTAGTAAATAGGTAACTAGTAATTTATATCCCCTTCCTCTAAGTTCCTAGTTCTCTCTCCCACATCTTTACTCCATAATCTTCACTGTATATTTCCCTAATTGGCCATCTCAAAACTTTCTTTGCATCCCGCATAACGTGTTGTATTCCGTCTTTACCCTTTCAAGACGATGACACCGAGTTACTGTAGATTTTCTTGCTACTACCCCATGCCATTATATGCTTTCCTGAGAGTCTTTCCTAGCCAGGTAGTTTAGGAGGATTTTTGTTACCCTTCCCTACAACAGGTCTTCACCTAGCTGCCAAAAATAAGTGTGTTACTTCGTTTTAGTAAAGAGTTTAATTATCCTTCTCTGTACTTCTCCCACTTTTCGAAATTTTTCTTCATCTATGGCGATCTGAACTGAATATGGCGCATGACAGTCTATAATAAAAACAATTTAACTCTTGGTTGATCAGAACACCTGTGGGATTTTAATTAACGTCAGATGATTTCCGTAACATGAGTGTGAGTCATAGGAGAGAGAGAGAATTACTACTATTACCACCGAGTCTCCAGTAGTCGAAACAACTCCAGTATTCTATTCCAACTAAAGCTAGTCATTTTAAATACCTAAATATGAGCGTAGAAGACTAAGAGTTAATATATTTGTTTTAGAAGCCTGGTGGTTCAGAGATTTAACGCTTCAGTCAGTAGACCGTCTTGTGCTACATGCAGGATTGAGTCTACATGGGTCTTCTGGAGGTATTGCGATTATATAATGCTGCCAGGATAGTAGACAAGTTATTTCCCCTTAGACTGATGTTAAATTGTTAGTCTAGCCTTGGATATCTTGCACGTATTACACATAGGGTTAATCATTAGACTCGTGTGTTTTTTTATCTGAATTATACCTTTCTGTCCATGCTTATAGCTAAGTCCTTTCAGTGTGATAATTCATTTTCATTTGGTTCTTTGCTTCACCCAGACAGCATTGTTTAGCAAAGAAGTGTCGCCGGATTGGAGTGATTAATTCAATAGACTTTTCACTACTGTTACACCTGAGTATTCTGTTCAGGCTAACAGCAATCGATTATGTTCGTCAGAGATTAACATTAAGTAATCGAAAAGTTAACAATGAAGGGGTGGATCCATTTGAAGATTGAACATTGTAATTTGTGAGACATTTCTTTGCTCTTAATTATCAAAATAAATATTATTCAAGGTATTTAATTACCTCTTTTTCATATTCATTGCCAATAATCAGTCTTTCATGGTTGGCACAACATTAATGCCGTAATATACCTAACTCCAGGATGATTTTATTTGGCTGAGAGTGAGACATAGGACCCTTTATCTATAAGTCAGTGCCATTGAAGGAAGTGAGCTTGAGAGTTATTCCTAAAATTGGACTACGGTAGCTTAGCGTCAGACTCAGCATCTCAAAGGGTCTAATACGTGACTATTTCTTTTTACACGTTTCTCATATGATCAGTAAATTTACGCGAGAACTAATGGGCATGATATAATATTTTTTTTAAAAAGCTTGTTAAAACAAGAGAAACATATATCCAACTGAATTAGAAATATATGAAATGAAACGTCGAGAACTCGGGCCCCGAGCTTTCGACGCTAAGTGTCGTTAGGTGTACCTCCATCAAGCCTTGCACACAGACCCTTCATACAACCTCCATCATAGGGGTCGTTGTGGGTTGAAATGAGACTAAAGATAAGTCGTCCCTGTATTACCTTGACCTTTTACCCCTTGACCTTGCCGAATTATTCAGTTCATCGTCCCTTCTTACTGTATTGCTGACAAAAGTTCGGTCGAAATCCGTCCAGACTCTAGACAGGGGTTGGCAGCCTACGGCCCGCGGACCTGACCTGGCCCGTAAACCTAATCTGACCTACCAGCCAGTTTGCTCCACAAATTCACCAAAATATTCCCGTTTTTCATTTGCCCAGTAAGTGGAAAAAAAAAAAAAAAAAAAAAAACGAAGTTTTACTGGCTGTTATTACGATCGAGTGAGTAAGCGTAGCAAAGCGATGTTTACTCTATGTTCAGCTGAGAAATGAGCGTCCCGATACGACCCTGCCGGGCTCGACACGAAACGGCCCGGCCAGGTCCGAAACTACACGGCCCAACCGCGATGGTTTTCAGAGTCTAATAACTTTTCTACTGTGTGAGATAGAGATGAGATTCTTTCAGCAGGTAGTAGATACATTCAATAAATTTTGTTTTTAGCAAAACGTTTACTCATGAGACCAAAGAAACCCTCTGGAATCCCAGCTTTCCATGGGAATACACCGAGGGCTTCAGTTGGCTTGCTCCACTGTGAAATCAATGTATTGCACTATGAGTGACATATGCGAGGTATGAGTGTTTTTCACTTTCATATATTGATTGCGCGCGCTCGCGTGTGCGTGTACGTGTGTGTGTGTGTGTGTGTGTGTGTGTGTGTGTGTGTGTGTGTGTGTGTGTGTGTGTGTGTGTGTGTGTGTGTGTGTGAGAGAGAGAGAGAGAGAGAGAGAGAAAAAAAAAAAAACGTGAGAAAATAAATATAGCTCAATTATTCTTCTGTTATTGTTCAACTATCTCACCAGAAATGCTGAAAGTTTATACCAAGACAAAGTTATGATGATAGGCTCGCTCTCTCGTCGCGCTCACAAAGTGCAGTTTACTGGTAGTCACTATGGCAAATACTAGTTTGAGTTAGTTTGTTCGGAAAAGTGTGTATTAGAACAGACTTGAGCTTAAATTAGATGACGTGCTGCACCCAGGGCTCAGTGATCCAGCACAGCCAGCTGTGCAAAAATTATTGTCCAGTGGAATAATTTGGCCCGTGGGATAAAAGATAACATGCATGCGATATATTTAATAACTAATAATTATTGAAAAGAAATGTCTTTATTTAAGTTGGTGCGATAAAAAAAAATTCTGGCCCACCAGTTGAGTAACAGAGCAGTTGCAGCCCCCAGCCCATCAAAGGTTGCCGACCCCTGCTTTAGAGGTTGTGGAGATATTGCGCCCAAACCCATAGCAGGGGCATAGCCAGAAAGTTCACAAGGGGGGGGGGCGGGAGAAAGTTGTCAATAGATTTTTGAAAAGGTGTTGGGAGGTGAGCGAAGTGAGCCTCTGCAGCTGTGGGGTCTGGGAGGGCGCTGTGAGGCTCCCCAGGAAAATTTTTGAAAACTAAGTTCTTTCAGGGGCTTTCTGAGGCCTCTATAGGTACGTATGGGAATATTTAGATGGTAACCCATCATACTGAAAATGACGAAAATAGAACAAGAAAACGGTTTTGGCTGAAAAAAGAAGCTTTTTTTAATGATCCTTGTGGAATAAAAGAACAGTAATGCATCTGGGAGTCTCATCATCTCTCTCTCTCTCTCTTTATATATATATATATATATATATATATATATATATATATATATATATATATATATATATATATAAGCATTTATTTATTTATTTTTAAAGATTTATCATTATTTTAGTCCCATACGATTTCAAGACCCTCAAAGGGGGGGGGCGTTCCTCCGCCCCCCCCCCCTTCGCTACGCCCCTGACCATTAACACCTTGACTTTTGACTTCTTGACATTGCTGACCTAATCCATTCATTGTCCTTCATACTGTATCACTGACAAAAGTTTGGTCGAGATCCGTCGACGAGTTCAGGAGATATCGCACCCACAAGGATAAACTTAGTCGAATGACCTTGATCTTTGACCACATGACCTTGCTGGCCTAATCAGTTCATAGTCCTTCATACTGTATCACTGACAAAAGTCTGATCGAAATCTGTCGCAGGGTTCAGGAGGTATCGAGCCTATAAGGATGAACTAATAGAATGACCTTGAACTTTAAACCCTTGACCTTGATGACCTAATCAGTACATCATCTTCTCATACTGCATCACACTGACAAAGTTTTGAAGAAAATCCGTTGATGGGTTCAGGAGATAACGCGCCCACCGTTATGGATGGACGGACGCACGCACGCACGCACGCATGGACGGACAGACCAATCATTTAATGCCTCCTTCACCATAGGCGGGCGGAGGCATAATAAACTATCTTACGAAGAGGCAAACCGCTATAATATACAGGTCTTCAAAATAGGATTAACCTCTCGAACTCTGGGACGTAAATTTGAAGTATATCCTGATTTTATTCAGTTTAGATTCTAAACCCCCTATGCGATGATACTTCTGATTTTAGGAGAGGCTTTGCGAGATACAGAGGTTAAATACAGTCCCCATTGAGCCCTGCCCTACGCAGCGTCTCCCTGGAGTTTAGTAAAATCGTCTGATGGTAACAGGGATTAAAAGACGAAATCGGACCGAAGAGAAACAGTAATTATTCATATCCTCAGATTTTTAAATTTCAGTTTAATCTTATTGTTGACATGCTGGTCTAGGATTGAGTTACAGTCGCAACACAATGCCGGATAAAAATATTACTGCCGACATTTACCACGCAGAAACAATAGACCGAGAGGTTACTGTGGATCAAAGGTCTGCCTATGTACAGAGGGGGGAGAAAAATAGTACTTTTTTGAGCTGCAACTTTTTTTATGCTTTTATTCAGAGGTGATCTTCCTTTCATGTGGAACAGCATTGTATTACAGCTATAGCTATACCACTATTGTTGCAGGAGGACTGACAGAGTTGGTCGTTTGAAGAAGATATATAATATTTATTTGTTACATTACACATTTAATAAATTAGCTTAGTTTAGCTTAACTTAACTCCTTCAAGCCGGTGATGTATTTTCAATTTATTCTCGCTACCAACAAACAAACGGTTTTATTTAGCTGGGGGACAGTTGTGTTGGGAATTTAATAGAGGCTGTTTCAAATTCTTCCAATTTTAAATATCTCTCGTAAGCTGAATAAAATCGTCATTGAGTGACAAGAATTCAGTAAAAATGTAACTGGACTGAAAAGAAGATAACAAGGATATGAGACATGTGGCGATATCTCTGAAACCCTAACGGAAAAGTCGGCTTCAGATCTAAAGCAGTGCATTTCCACATAAAATAAAGATCGGCGCTGAAAACTGCATAAAAACTGGTCAGGAAAAACACCTTCTTTTGCTCTAATAGCAGACCAAGCTTTTACTATAATTACAGACTTGAAAGTTTTCTACTCGTTCTTTGGAATACAGTTTCCAAAATATTTTCACTATAATGCACTGTAGGCATATGTACCCCCCCCACCCCATTTTTTTTTTCTGGTTTCAGTTGGTACTGGTTGACATGCTGGGAATCCATCTGTTTTGGTATCCTTTTCCTATTCTCAAAAATCCAAACATGCTCAACCAACTTGCAGCAGATAACTCTGTAATATCTTCTGTGGCTTGTAATCTTTTCGATTGAAGAGGTTTCCCAGCACCACTTCCTTAGCGATTTATCTTGCATGCTATGCATTGCTCTTGCGTCTTATTTATATGGCATCTTTTTGTTCCACAATGAATTGCATGAATAACATACAAGAAAACAATATCGTGTCTTACGCATAAATAATTGACAAGGACGAAGACTTACAAACCTTCATAGCCGACGAAAATATCGGTCATGCTGTCAGTGTTGACGTTGCTCCATGCCAGACATATATTCCTCACTCTTCCTTCTTCATCTAATCTTGTATTGCCGCATTCAGGAGTGTACAGTAGTACAGGGAACCAAGGCCAGGTAATTAAGTGAAGCAGTTTATGGCAAAAGGTGGCCAGTCATTCGTCCTTGAGTTGTATGATGTAAACAATAAACTTCAACCACTCATTGAAACTGAACCTTGGTAGGTCACATCCGGCTGGAGATCCATAACCCACTTTTTTGTTTATTTTTTTCCCTCAATGCTCTATCTCCCATATCTTGCCTTCATAAATTCCTGTCTTTTTGCTCCCAATTTTATCTGACCTTAACATACCTGTCTCATTCTGCACTCTTTCTCATCCCTCACCATACCTTAGCCTACTTTGCCTTTCTGTATTCTGACTTTTCTCTATTCTTATATCTGTCAGTTTGCTCATTCTTCTCCCTGTTTTTTTGTTTTTTTTACCAAACCTTACCTTACCATTCATTACGTTACATTACGTTATAATTTCTCACTCTTTCACTTCCCCTTCCCACCTTCTCTTACCTTACTTACCTAATTATTCATTGTATTATTCATTGTTTTTCCACCCATTCCTTCCCGTCTTTTACTTTATCTTATTTATCTAACCTCTCACCTTTTTCTCCTTCTCGTCCCTTCCCTCACCTTCCCTCTCCTTTCGCTCCCTCTCTTTACGTTACCTTACTTACCTTCTGTGATTCTTCCATTCCCTTCCCTTCCCTTCCCGTCCTTTCCCTTCCCTCCTCTTCCCTTAATTTTCCTTTTACGTTACTTTTCCTTTTATGACTGTTCTTTCCCTTCCTTCGCGTCCCTTACCTTAGCTAACTCACCCAGTTTTTAAGTCTTCTGGTTCCATCCCTTAAATTACTTTACATATGTAATTTCTCGTTTCACTTCTTGTTACCATCCCTTATCTTACTCTTCTTATATATGCTACATCATTTTTCATCATCCTGCTACCTCTCTTTCTCAGCCTTTCCTTTGTACCTACCCATCTCCACCTTCCCATCCTCTCTAAAATACACTTGAAAAAATAAGTTCCAGGAGAGAGCTTTGTAAAGGCGATATGGGCACGGAAAATACTGGGAGAAAAATTTTCTGTATTCTTATTTTATTGAAGTGGGGATACTCCAAGGAATCTGTGAATTTTGCTCTCTCTCTCTCTCTCTCTCTCTCTCTCTCTCTCTCTCTCTCTCTCTCAATATCATCCCGAGAACATTCTTGGGCTGATGAAGAACTCCGCGTATCTCAGAATTAGGTGTTTATTAAATTATTTCCCAAGGCAGCCCATACAGTTTGTGAAAAAGACACCCTTCAAAGAATTCAATTATCTGGCAATGCAGTACTTCACCCTCTCTTCCCTTCCTCCCTCCATACCCTTTTTTCATTAATTTCATTTTACTCTCACTCCTAATTTTTCCTGCATTTCCTCTTCTCGTCATTACTCTTTTTTTTTTTTTTTTCGTAATTTCGTTTTTCTCATCATTTATTCCTTTCATCCCAAGCCACTCATTCTTTTCATTTCCTATCCCACATTCTCATTTGCTCTCCCCATACTATTGTATCGTCGTATCGTTTATTCTTCATTGTTTCTCCCTAAATGTCTCCCTTTCTTCCATGACTTATTCTCCCTTTTCATTCACTACTCGTGCTCTCTCCATTCTTTCCCTTTCCCTTCTTTTATTCTTTTTTATATCGTCTTTACTTCGCTTTTACCAATTTCATGCGTTCGTTTCTTGCCTGTCTTAAGCTCCTTTCCCATTGTTCTGATCAGTTTGTGTCTCCTTTTCCTATCGTTTTTATTAAGTTTGTTTCAGATTGCTTATATCCTCAGCTTCACTATATTCATGCATTTCTCTCTCTCTCTCTCTCTCTCTCTCTCTCTCTCTCTCTCTCTCTCTCTCTCTCTCTCTCTCATTCGTTTTCTTCCTGTCATAGCCTTCTCATTCCATCTCCTCGTCTCTTCTCCTCTTTCACTCATAATTGCCCTTTTCGCGTTATTTTCCTCCCCAAACACTTTAGTCCCACCCTTCCCTTCTCTCTTTTCATTGCCACTCATCTCTTTATCCTCCTCCTCCTCCTCCTCCTCCTCCTCCTCCTCACTTTTCCTCTCTTCTCAGTTTTTTCTTCCCTTCCCCTCCTCTTTCACTCTTATGTCCATCTTTATTGCCCTTTCCACTTTTATTTCCTTTTCCGAACACTTTCATTCCCTTCATTCCTTCTCCATTCATCCCTTCTCCTCGTGTTAGCAATCTTTGTCCTTTCCTCCTTCCTCCATTTCATTTTTCATTGTCTCTTAGTCCATAGATTATGCAACACCAATTTGACTTATATCAAACAAATACATACTCTTAATTACACACACACACACACACACACACACACACACACAAAATAACATACATACATACAACCCCCTCCCCCAGCACACGCAACATAACCTGCAGACAACAACAACAACAACAGCCCAACACACACACACACAGGCAGGGAAAAAAGGGATATTTCCGAGACTAAAAAGTAATTAAACTGGTATAAAGTTTCATTAAAATCCTCGCCAGTCTGATGAGGAATTTCCCCGCGGCCTCACTTTGTCCCTGCCGAGTCGAGAGGCTGAAGGGGGAGGGGGAAAAGGGAGAGAAGAGGGTGAGGGAGGAAAGAAGGATGGAAGGGGGATGGAGGAAGAAAGAAGGGAAGAAGCAGGGAGGAAGGAGGAAGGAGGGGAGAGGGAGGAAGGAAGAAAGGAAGGAGAAGTAATGTGGGAAGAGGGAAGGATGGAAGGGGAGAAGGAAGAAGGTGGGAAGAGGAAGGGGAGAAGGAAGAAGATGGGAAGAGTAGAGGTAGGAGAGGGACAAGGAGGGACATGGAGTGAGAGGAAAGGATGGAAGAGCGAACAAGAGGAGGGGTGAATGACGGAAGAGGATGGGGCGGGAAGAGAATCGGTAGAGAAAGGGAAAGGAAGAGGAGGGAAAAGGAAAGAGAGGGGAAAGGAATAGTAGGGAAAGGGAGGGGAGAGGAAGGAAGAAGGGGGAAGAGAAAAGGGGAAGGAGAAAATGGTAAGAAAAAAGATGGGAATGAGGCGGGAACTTAAAAGGAGAGAAATACTCGTAGAGAGAAGTGAAAGGGAAAGGGGGAAATGGAAGGGAGAGAAGTGCCGAGGGGGAAGTTAGTGATGAGGAGGGAATGGCAGAGTAGAGGAAAACGAGACAAGAGGAGAAAGGAGAAGATAGAAGTGGGAGGCAAAAGAGGGAGGGAAGGAAGTTTGGGTCTGAAGAAGGAGAAGGTGAGACGAGAAAGGTAAGGGAAGGGGAAAAAGGCAAGACAGGTAAAGCGTGAAGGGGAGAAGGAGAGAAAATGGATAAAAAGGAAGATGAGGATAGGAAGAAATGTGAAGGAAGTTGGAGAAGAATGAGTGGAGGGAAAATGAGAGGAGGAAATAGGAAGGGATGAGGAGGGACTAGGGGGACGGGAGGAAGGAAAACGAGTGAGAAGGAATGGACAGAAGAGATGCGGTGAGGGAAGAAAAACAAAGGGACCAGAGAGGGGGGCAGTCAGAAAAGGAAGGTAGAAATTGGGAGGGCATGAAAAGAACTGGCGACTGGGATGTGGAAAAGGAGAGCAGGGAGGAAAAAGATAAATAGGAGAGGAAAAATGGAAAGGAAGGGGAGGAATGGAAGGAAGGAAGGAAGGATGGAAGGAAGGAAGGAAGGATGGAAGGAAGGAAGGAAGGATGGAAGGAAGGAAGGAAGGAAGAGGAGAAGGGGATGATGGTAAAGAGAAGGGAAGAAGAGGGAAGAAAGGGAGAGGGGGAGAAACGGGAGAATGAGGGGAACGTCAGAGATGAGGGAATGGAAAGTAAGGGAAAATTGAGAGAGCAGGAAGGGAGGGGTAATATTAAGGGAAATGGTGGGAGGAAGGAAGGGTGTAAAGACGGAAAAGACAATACTTCGTCTCTACTTCTTTTCCATAACACTTCTCATGACGAACGCTATGCTCTGGTGTACATTTTTGTTTTTTTTAAGAATAGGATAATTCTAGCGTTTATATTCTATCCATTATACTTCTTCGTAACTAGCAGCGTAGTTTACTTTTAATCTCAGGCTGCACAATAACGTAACAGTATAGATCGTCATCCTTTCCATATCACTGCTTTATGACTAACACCGTATTCTAGAGAAAATCTGTTGTATTAACTCAGATATGAAGGCAAAAGGTGGGCAGTTATAGTCCAAACTATAGTAAACAGAGGCTTGTGGGAGAGAAAGAGGGAAAAATGGGATGGCAGGGAAGAATCGAAAAAAAGGGAGCAGTACTGGGAAAATTAAATGGTAGCGGGGGAGTATGGGATAAAAATGTGGGATGGCAGGGGAAACTTAAAAAATAATAATGGATTCTGACACCTGCTGAAAGGGTAGTGGGGAGAGGAGATTGCTGGGGATAATCAATAGAAATGTTATGGGGTGTTGGTAGTCGTTCAGAGGGCTGTGGGGAGAATATGGGAAAATAAACAGGATGAGAAGGGAAAAGTTAGAAAATAAAGAAAGCATGGGAGAAAAGAAGGACATAAATGGTAGTCGTTGAAAGGATGGTAGGGGGAGAAAATGTGGGGAGAAATGGGATGACAGGTGGGTTTCAGAAAAACATTAATATTGGGAAATTAGTAGTTGGGTAGTTAGGAAAAATACGGGGAGAGCAAGGAGGTGGGAGGATAGAAACGGAAAAAATAATGTCGGGAAAAAAGTGGTGGGGAGACTATGGAGAAAAAGGGAGGAAGGATGGCGAGGGAGAATAAAAAAATGGGGTACTTGAAATCATAGGGGAAAAGTGAAATAGGTGGTGGGGAATCTACCTTCATGCATTTAATAATCAGCTGAAAAAAAAAAAAATCTTTACTAGTTGACTGTACAATAGCAATCTTCTGCTCTCTCTCTCTCTCTCTCTCTCTCTCTCTCTCTCTCTCTCTCTCTCTCTCTCTCTCTCTCAAGGTAATGCCGATCGAATAATTTAGCTAAGAGTGATCAAAGGAGCCGGGAAGAGTTCATACAGCAACTACAAACCTTCTCATGATCACATCTTCTTGAATATTATATTGCAGCTGCCACCAGACGATTTTTTTTTCACCTGTGCGAGTCATAGGAGCCTGAGAGTTGTGGAGGGATCTTAGGGAGACGAATGAGAGAATGGAGGTGGTGACAAAGTGCTGATTCCTCCTTCCCTCGCCTTCCCACCCATGTTATCTTAACCACTTCACAACGACAACGCCATTTACATTTCATTTGTGAAAATACCAGGCAATTTTCACCAGTTTAGGAGATAAATTTCTGTAAGAGCCCTTTGATACAAGGTTCATTATCCCTATAACACGAGTCTTTTCCTAAAGCTGAATGAAGTTGTCCGAAAGTAGCAAGAATAAAATTAAAAAGTCGCTGGATTCAAGGAATTAAAGTTTCCCATCTTTCCCGTTGCAACATATAACTTTCAGTTATGCTCTTTTCATTTTAGCTTAGTGTAAAATTACCATCTCTCAATCTTAAAAGCTGAACCCTGACTAGAGATTAACACTAGAATTTCTGTTGATGGTTATGAGAAAGTGCCATGGAAAGAATGAACTGCCGTAGTATTGAATTATTGTCACTGAGCTGCGCAAAATAAACTGGAAAAAGAAAAAAATCGTCCCCAGGCTAATGTGGAGGGACTATACCATAAAAATAAAAAAAATGGAAGGGAGGAGGAAATATAGGCGATTGTGGAAATGTGAAAATGAAAGAGAACTAGGTCATGAAAGAAAATTTGAGAAAGGGGGTTGGGGAAGTGGTCTGGGGAAGGATATTATGGACAAAAGCAGGGAGGTCGTTTTGGGATGGATAATAGGAATAAAAACAGGTATGTAATTTTGAAGGGGAGCAAAATAGGGATGTGATTTTGAAGGGGAGAAAAATAAGGATGTCGCTGATGCATGCAAATTTGTTATAAAAATAGGAGGTATGATTTAAGGCGGAAACTAGAGAAAAAGTAGAGGAATATGATTCAGGAATGGAAATCAGGGAAACTTATACGGATGTGCTCTAGGAGTGGAAAAAGAGGAACGAACGTAGGATTGTATAAGTCGGAATAAGGAGGAAATAGTGATGTGGCTTAAGGGGTAGAATTAGGGTTAAACGCAGGGATGTGGCGGAGGGACAAAAATTGTGGATAAAAATAAGGATCTGACCTGGGGAGAAAAATCAGGGAACTGTGTAGGGATGTGTCCTAAAATACAAACCTAGGGAAACGGGCAGCAGTGTGATTTAGGGAGGGAACTAGGGATAAAAATTGGAATATTGTTAATGGCGGGGGAATTAGGGATCAGAGAAGGAATGTAGTTTGGAATGATAATAAGGATGGAAGTAGGTATGAGGTTTGAGAAGGAAATTAAGTTTGCAGGTAAATATATGACTGTGGGAGGGAAATTAGGGCTAAAATGGCTGTGTGGCTAAGGAGAGACATCAGGGAAAGGGGGCTAAATGAGAGGAGGGGACCGAATTCAGGAAAGATCCTACCCAGTTATTACAGTGAAGAAGCCTCCATATCAGTGAGTCATTATCAGGTATGGCTTTATTTGATCGCATTTTTTCATGGCATTACTCACCTCAATTTGGTTGTGACGTGTGATTGAAATGAGAGTATAAACAATCAGCCTTATGATCACCTTTAGTTTAGAAAACTTCATAAATATGTCCTCCAGGTATCCCTGTCTCAACACTGTATATCATTTAGTCAAGTACTAACTCTTGTGTATATAAAAGAAATCCAGGTATATGTAAAAACTTCATGTAGGCTAACAAACACAGGACAATAACACAAGCCATAAATGCATTCAAATTCTCAAGTCATGTAGTTGGAGAGGAAGAGCTACAACTACACAAGTAATGAGTGCCCTCAAATTTTCACTTCATAAATAGACTTAATACTTGGAGTGAGAAAATTATGTCACAGGAATAAACGCACTCAAATTCTCATCCTATATACTGGGAGAGAAAGAGCGTTGTTGTGCAGCCCCTGGCATTGGGGGGATGAGCGAAATCTGTGTTTTGAAACAGACTAATTTGTAGTACGTTTTAGTTTAATTGTTTATGTACTTGGTTATGCTAAGGTCTTCTGGATATAAAGTGATAAGAAGCAAGAACTATGAACTTGGAGAGACAACTAATGCGCGAGAATGACATAAGTGATATCAATAAAATGATGATTCAGGCAAATAAGAGTAAGTGTGGAAACAAAGCGAAACTAAAAACTGCCCACATGAATCACATAATGAAAATGTACGTTAAGTAAGAGGGAAAACAAAGTGATCAGGAAGATGCCAAGCTAAACAGGAATCAGTGTAAGTTATCCTTCTCTTTTGCTGAAAATAAGGACCTCGTTACATTAAGGTCGAAACAGGGTAATTCCTGCCGCAAAATGATCAGTCATGTTCGTCAGTGTAAGAGTCGGAATAAGAACAAACTCTTTTCACTGGTGCACGTTGTTGGCATAACGTTTTTCAGTCCCAAATGCATCTTGTTTGGCACCGAGAAACGAAATTCGCAGAACGCGGTCAAATTACATGGGGTGTTTTTGTTTCACATTTTATCCTCATCCACATGATGGCAAAGTTTGCCTCAGAACATGGCCAACTCTGACCTGGACGGGACGGGGCCCTTACTTTCCCCGCGACTGACGGATTACATGGACTAATTTCCAGCAAGGTACTCGTATGTACTGTACCTGTATCATCTTCCTGACTACTTTCTTCTTCTGGCTTGCCATAGACGATAAGTTTATATGACATTTTGGTTATTTTATATTTGATGAATCTGCTAATATGTTTCATTTACGAGTACAGTCAATGGAACACCAGAACACTATTTTAGACGTGACACCGGAGGCTGAGCATTAATGTCTGTACAGGAGTCTGTTCATCCTGAGACCATGCAAGCGCTCATTAATATGCAGATAGCTTCATATAAATGCACGGTTTTTCAACTACTTGTGTATCATGTCTGGCAAACGACTAAAAAGTAATGTATATTTTCTTTTAGCTGTCGTACTTTTGGGTGTAACACAAGACCGGTACCGAGGGAACAGCTTGGCCTCTTCAGTCTGGTGATGCATGAATTTTGCTCATTCATGGTGCCTGCAGACGATTTTATTCAGCTAAGTAAAGACTTTTCGGAGTTACATATAGCCTTCTTCAACTTCTTTTTTGCCAGCCTTGAATAAAGTCACTGAATAAACTCGCTGGAGATAAAGGTAAAGGTGAGGATAGAGGCTCTCAGTCGCGTTACTCATCTCCGTAACATAGGCTTTTGAACTTGTGACAGGTTATTCACCCCTTATCCTGGAATTCAAGGACTGCATCATTTCACTTTACAAGGGTGAGAAGACACCTGAATCGAATGACACCAGTTGCCATACTCGGATTCGAACCCTGACGCTATGGTGCCGGCATCTTCGTAGTCAGCAATACTAACCACTCAACCACCGAATAATAAAACTCAGGGTGACGTCCTCGGGTGGAACGGGTTCATTTCAACTAGTGAAGGTAAAGGACGTTATGTCTTCACCTCCATCTGCCTGTTTCTCCATCGTAAAAGGAAAAAAAAAAAAACTTCGATGCGATGATGTATCTCAATTATCAGGGTGTCCCCAAACACTCCCATTCAACTTACAAGTGGCTTCTAGTAGGGCTAGAAGTCATGAAAGCTAAGTCTAACCTCCTCGCAGTTCGATAATTATCCCCCAAAATCTGGTTAATGCCTGTTGGAAGTGGCAAGAATGAAAATAAATGTGTCATACGACTGAAGGTGTTGAGAGAAGGAATATGACGAAAAGTTGAAGAATAGTTCCTAAGGAGCCAGACAGAGATTTACCCTTCAGACAGGTTACGTAGTTGTTTTTCTTGTTATCGATAGACTGCGCTGTATAGTTTAAGAATAGATTTTTAAAGCGCATGGGTTAGATATTGCCTTCAACAACTCTTTCACCGCAAGAGCTATCTGCTAAGCTGAAGAAAATCGTCTGTGATAAGAAAGACTATATTGGAAAAAATACGTCACCGAAATGGAATGCTTACGGCAGAAACAAGTCGTGCATTTTATACGTCGCACATTACAGAGAGCTCGAAATATACTTGAGGAATGTACAAATGTCTTCCATAACTCATTCTATCCAATTAATTATATTTTCACTGTATTCCTGCTCTCCCCAAGCAGTGCAATTCAAATTAGGATAGACTAGAGGGGTTAGATACACCATTAATTTACCCCTTTGCTACTAGGACCATCTCCAAACTGAACAAATTCGTCTGAAGAAAGTAAAAAAAAAAATAAGCTACACTAATATGTCATTGGACTGGAGAAGTAAAAGTTTCTTGCAGGGATTACCTCAACCCCTTCAATCAGAAGACGTATTTTTGTAATTTATTCTTTTTGTTCCGGGCGATATTATTCAACTTAAAAAAAGGATCTGTAGCAGTGATGGGGTCATTCGTGGCTATATTTAACCAGTTTGAAATGCTTCGTGTAAGGTGAACAAAATCGTTTGAAGGTAGCGAGAATATACTAAACACGACGCGACCGGAAAAATATAATGAGGGAGAAAAAACTTAACTCCAATCGGTTTCAGAGGCAATTGTCGTCCTCTTTTGTGGGAAAAAATTATAATGAGGGAGATAAATTTTAACTCCAATCGGTTTTGGAGTCAATTGTCGTCCTCTTTTGTGGGAAAGGTACAAGAATATGGCAAGCTTTTTTACAGTGGGAACTGATGTTCTTGTGGGTAGCACATTCAGTCCGTAACGAGAAAACCAGAGTTCGATTCATGGACCGGTCAGACTCTTAGGCAAAATTGTTTCCTTTATATCTCTGCTCACTCCTTGAGTTGCTGTGTGTCTTGAATTCCAGGGATAGATTGTGACTTGGTAAGAAGTGATTTTCTGCCGAAGTTACCCCCCTGCCGTCGATAGGCGCTAACGATAAGCTTTCTTCTTGTCTACACGGAAGCCGTATATTGATCCAAGCCGCTCGTCCTCGCTGTCCATTCCTCCCATAGTCACTACAGGGATGAACAAGTCTTCACAGCAGTATAGTTTTGTTTTTCATATTTTTCATCTTAAATGTTCACTCCGTTTAGGCTGCGGATCGTATATATTGTATCTAAAGGAGTCGACAAAAAAAAAAAAAAAAAGTCATACACAGCTTATAACAGAGGTTACAGCTAGCCTCTAAAGTTAGAAATGGCTGACCTACATTTAACATTCTTCGGAAATAGCAGAAACAAAATAGAAATCGCGTCCTAGTAATGAAGTGGCTTTCATTCCGGAAGTTGTGTAGTAAGCGAAGCATTGCTAAAAACGGGAAGAAAAATACGAAAACTTAACTGCAAGAGTGAGTAAAAGAGAGTGTTTCAGAGGCGAGACTAAACAAAGAAAAAAAAAAAAGATTAAAAAAAAAAAAGAAATCTGAAAAAGTGAGATAGAAGGATAACGCGGTAGAAAAAGAAAGAGAGAGGGAACAAAGGCGTAACACTCCACCAGGGAAAAACAGGGACGGTAGGAGGCAAAGAAGTGTAAGAGTGGAGGGGGAGACGAATGTAAAAATCCGAGAGAGAAATAGAGGAAACCAGAGATAGGTAGAGAGGCGCAGAGGGCTATTGTGTCCACCACTACACTGCACACACTGGTAAAGAGCCAAGTTAGTTTTATTTGTGTTTTAATTTATTTATATTTTGTATTATTAAACATTAGATGGGTGCATCAATCATCCACTCACTCGATGTTATGCTGTCTTCAGATAACAACACTGTACCCCAGGAAACGAATATTTCTACTTTCAGAGTCATGTAGCCCATCCTCGTCTAAATGAAATCGTCTGTCGTTGGCTAGAATAAAATATTAGAAAAGATACGCCCATGAGAGGGTCAGTTTAATTTGTTACTGTTTAAATAATTTGATGTGAAAGTATGGAAGCGAAGGTATGGCGTGTCGTGGTAAGGAGAGTCGTTACAGATTAAACAACGAAATGCGTGGAAGTTATTCTGATTGAGGAGGTCACCCCTCAAAGAAGCTGGCGTCGAACAATAAATAGACATACAGAGTAAATATATGAAAAACTTTCATTTTACGTATCCAGCTCATGCTGCCATTGTTGTTAGTCGCGTTTTCTTGCTTTTTGTTGTTGTTGTTGTTGTTTAATTGTGGTAGGCACTTACGCCTTTCAGAATTAACCGATTCCGACAAAAGTTGGACACAATGACCGGCCTATGACCTAGATGTATCCGCAAGGTTTTAGCTGTTAGACAACAACTCGTTGCCTAGCAACGATTGAAAAACCGCTTTTTCGTACTTTTCACGTTTTGAGCTGTATGAGCATTACTAATGGGCGTAGAAAGCTCTAACTTCTCTAGGCGTAATACTGAGGTCATTCCCTATCGGAAGTGTACCATCCATTTTCCTCCTCCTGTTTTTCGAGTGGTAACCCTGCGAAGATTGGCCTCAACATCCCCAGCAGCCAGTACCGGTTTAAAAAATTCCCCCCCCCCCCTAGTTCCCCAGCGGCTCGATGGAATTGAGTGATACTTTGCATGCTAGTAGACATTGACTAGTACCACAACTTTCTATTGTACAGTCTCCCCAAAAAGTATCACTCAGGTAGGGTACGATGATATCCGAAATGATCATTATAGCTCACGAATTCTCAATAAGATCTACCTATAATCATTTTAACATACATATAATAACAATAAGGACTAGCAAATGCCACAAACAATCCATATATAGCATCCTTAAAAAGGCAAGTTTATCAGCATGGGTAAAAAAGATCGTCGTTCAGTTTCCAGTAACCATCGTCCGCTGTCTCAAATTGCATCGCGTCAAGTGTCCACCGATGTTTTTTGGTGTGACTGTACGTACATCTATGTGCTACATTGGCCATGTCAGGGGTCAAAGGTCATCAACAAAAACGGTGAAAATAGCAAAAATCACGACTGTCCTCATAAAAAATGCTTAGGCTCCGAAGATTATTAAGCCAGGGCCATGACTCTTGGGTGGAATGTTGCACTGGAGTACCTCCATACAAAAATGGCATCTAGTGTCAAAACTCACTTAAAGTCGCTGGCAGCGCCACCTAGAAGTTGTACCTCTGGTGGGCCATTCCCGAATTTCAAGTTCCCTAGCTCCACAGTAGGTGGATGGAATCGAATGAAACTTTGCACGCATATAGACATTAATAAGTACTACAGGTGTGCTTCGTACATGCATGACCTTTATCTGCCAGCACAGGGGTCAAAGGTGATGAAGTGCAGAAAATATGAAAAGCGCTTGAATTAACACCTTGCTTGCGCGAAATGCTAAGGCTTTGAAGATTATTAAACTAAAGCCATGATTTTTGGGTGGAATGTTGAGCTGGAGTACCTCCATACAGAAATGACTTTTAGTGTCGAAACTTACTTCCGGTCGCTGACAGACCTTGCTTAGAGCTGTCCATCGTCACCTGCTTGCTTGTTTGTTTGTTTTTTTCTGGACCCTACCTCACCCATCCTTAGGTGCAAAAAATGCTATGATGATGATGAGGAGGAGGAGAAGGAGGAGGAGGAGGGACGAAATTACCATTTCATTGCAGAACGTCTACTCTGACTAAAATAATTATGTAAGACAGCAGTAGAAATTAAGAAGAGCCGTCTCATTATAGTGACAACGCTTGCACAGGGCATTATATTCTTGCTGACACCAGACGATACAGTTATAGTTCAGCTAAGGAGCATGGAAGCCCAAAAGTTAAAAAGTTTTGACGCCATTAGGCATCTTAACTATCTGTTTTTGACGGATGAAGGAAGGTTTTAGCCATTCCATACGACAGACCTCTCCTCCTCTCTCTCTCTCTCTCTCTCTCTCTCTCTCTCTCTCTCTCTCTCTCTCTTTGTGTGTGTGTGTGTGTGTGTGTGTGTGTGTGTGTGTGTGTGTGTGTGTGTGGATAGGGAGAGGAGGGATACAGAGTGTAAAACAAAGAAAAGGCAACGAATAAAACAAAAAAAAACAAAAAAAAAGCACAACTACAACAAGAGAAGGCTTGATAAAAAGAGAGAAAAAAAAAGTACAAAAGACAATTAGCAAAAGCATGACACGAAACAAAGCGAAAATAAAATATCCAAGTAAGGGACACACAGAAAGCAAGAGAAAGAAATTAAGTGCAAAGCCTAACTGAGAGAAAAAACGAATTGGAGACAGAAAGAAAGGATTAAAAATTAAGTTGAAAAGAGGAAGACTGTGGAAGAAATAAATAGAACACGTGGGTGGATGTGATCTATCCATCCATCATCCAATCCTGCATTGCCCCATGAGGAACGTAGGAGCCCGGGGCTAGGCAGCTGGTCCCGACATTTAAGATGAGAGTGACCAGCCTCACTAATCCCTGAGTGACATTACATGAGCAATCAACCCCAATCACCCCTTGGACATAAACTTTCACCAGCTCAATCCGATTGGAGCACTATAAATACCCACTAATCCACCAGGCGCCAAAATTTGGTGATATGGTTACCACCCAGCGTAGTAAATGGTTTCCTGGTGTACAGGAAACCATTTGGCCTGTCACTCAGTGTACAGTCACCCACAGACAGAAGGAAGAGGAAAGATTGAAGGAAAGAAAGACAGAAGAGGGAGTGTACAGTTACAGAGGAGTAAACTGTATGGACAAAAAAGAACGTAGAGAAAGAAAAAGTGCAAGGAACGTGTGGGCACATTAACTAGGAAGAGGAAGGGTGAAGCAAATATTTTAGTATAACAGGAAGAGAAGAAAGAAAAAAGGGAATATTAAAAACACAGAAAATTTTAACTGAGCAGTAATTATTAGCGTTCATTCTCCTATTGTTCTTTCTTACCTAAATAAAAATCGTAAATCGGAATGTAGTTTTAGCTGGCATACAATACTAGATTTGTCTTGCCGTAAGAGGGCCATGAATGAAGGTAAGAGAATGTCAGTAACGGAGATATGAAAACGATATAAAAACAAAACACATCTGCTCTCGGGTGCCTACCCTTTCCTCTCTTCTTTCCTTATTTCCATACTTCGTTTTCTTTCTTTCCTTCATTCTTTCCTCTTCCTTCTGTCTGCGGATGACTGCACTGAGTGACAAGCCAAATGGTGTCCTGTACACCGGGAAACCATTTAGTACGCTGGGTGGTAACCATATAGCCAAATTATGGCGCCTAGTGGTTTAGTGGGCAGTTAAGGCGCTCCAGTCGGATTGAGCATGTGCATGTTTATATCCAAAGGGTGACTGGGGCTTATTGCTCACGTAATGCCACTCTGGGATGAGTGAGACTAGTCACTCTCATCTTAAATGTCAGGACAAACTTGCTTAGCCCCGGGCTCCTACGCGCCTCATGGGGCAACACTGGATTAGATGATGGATGGATAGACGGAATAGCCGAAGAAAAGACCGACAGGAAAGGAAATGTAGTTAAAAGGAAGACAAAAGATTGATAAAAGGGACAAACAGGACAGAAACAAACAGTAGACGACGAAGAATGAAGAAATAGAAGAGAAAGTAAAATATAATCTTGAAATCGAGCTTAACATTATAAGTTGTGTGGAGGTAGAAGCTTGCGAGGCAGGAAACTATTAAAGAAAAAAAAAAAAAGAACGCGAAAAGAAAGAAACAGAACACATTTTGTGATGATACAGATGTAAGCCAACCCTCTCAGAGATAATAGGGACAAGGCGGATTCAGAGGACAAGCCTGGAAAATCCTATACTTTCAGCTGCCTGCATTTTACAAATCTATCTGCAACACAGCCGAGAGGAGTCCGCTTTCCTTGCTGCTTCAAGAAAAACATTAATCAGACAAGGATGGCATATGGTACCCCGCGTCGTTCCATGTTCACTGGAATCCTCATTTCAACTTCATTGACTCTGAGGACGTTAGTTTGACTCTGCCCCGTCCTATGACAGGAGCGACCGCAAAAAGAGCATAGAGCAAACATTTGAGAACGGGAACTGGAACAGTCTGCCCTCCAACATCCATTGTCCGGAACGGAGACAGAGCCCTTTAGTTCAAGCTTTGCTTTAGGGTATAAATCAAAGCCAATTACACTTGGAGAGGCCTGGTGATCCTCAGAATTCCAGAGCTGTAATTCAGGTAGCTGTTCAGCCTCATCTCAAAAGCCAGCTCATCTTAGAAACAGTTTATCTCCGTGCACCTTTTCACATGACGGTAAAATTATTCAGACTCAGTGGATCAGCTGGTGAACACTTAGAATTAAGGACAGCATTCGGTTTTGACTCGTTGGCTAGTCAAGAGTGTCCGAAGTCTACCTTCGGTCACTTCTCAGTCCCTCAACCTGCATTAGCTTAGCTTCTCTAGTCAGTCCTTGGGATGATATCCTGTGGCCTTCGACACACGTATGACCAAAAACCCCACTTGATGTATCCTATTGTTCGAGAATGAAGCCTCCTCACGCATCTCATTGGACACTGACACTCGCTGTACTGTACACTCTACACCCCCGCCGCCCTCACCCGCCTTACTCACCCCTTTGGTCCATAGTCACTCTAGTATCCCGAAACCGTCCTAACCCCTCGCAGGTACACACACACACACACACACACACACACACACACACACACACACACACACACACACACACACACACAAAGGTTCAAACGTGAACACACACACACACACACACACACACACACACACACACACACACACACACACAAAGGTTCAAACGTGAACACACACACACACACACACACACACACACACACACACAAAGGTTCAAACGTGAACACACACACACACAAAGGTTCAAACGTGAACACACACACACACAAAGGTTCAAACGTGAACAAACACACACACACACACACACACACACACACACACACACACACACACACAAGTTCAAAAGTGAACACATACACACACACACACACAGGTTCAAAAGTGAACACATACACACACACACACAGGTTCAAACGTGAAAACACACACACACACACACACACACACACACACACACACACACACACACACACACAAAAGTTCAAACGTGAACACACACACACACACACACAAACACAAAGGTTCAAACGTGAACATACACACACACACACACACACACACACACACACACACACACACACACACACACACACACAAAGGTTCAAACGTGAACATACAGACGCACACACACACACAAACACACACACACACACACACACACACACGTCGTATCCAATACATCCACATTCTGAATGTACAAAGAAGTACTATCTATGTATTTACATATTACTTGCCTATCTTATACATGGGGTAATACTCTGCAGCTGACATCATGCATGCCCAACAGTGCTATCACCAATTGCTTTCACGTCCCTGTAATTACAGTAGAGGATATTGTTGTATTAATAAATTTATCTGATCGCTGCTGTAGTGTCTCTCGATCTCGCACGGCAACCCAGTACTACAAAAACACTGGGCATAAATAATATATAATCCAGGAGAGGAAATAATTATAGATATGTAGTAGTACTCGGGCGCCCAAAATAATAAAGAAGAAAAGACTCTGGAAAATCGCGCGTTAGAAATTGAAGTGACAATTAGGAACACCGGGGATTAGGAGGAAGTGGGAAAGAGGAATGACTTTAATACGAGAGGTTGGTAAGAATAAATAAAAAAACATAGAGGAAATAACATTTAATATATCAATCGAGAGAGAGAGAGAGAGAGAGAGAGAGAGAGAGAGAGAATCATAATTGCCTCGACCGTCATATGGTAGGACATTAAAGGGAGAAGTGGCTACCTCAGGTCTCTTCCTGTTTATCTCCATCCTCTCCCTTTTCTACCACCTATACTTTTTTTTTCCATTGTCTCTTTTTTCCCCCTCCATTCTCCTCACTTTCCCGCCTTCTTTACTGCCTTCTACTCTGTCTCCTCCTTCCTTCCTCCACAGTCTCCTTTCCTTGTCTACATTCCTTATCCCGTCTCCTCTTCCCCCTCTCTGTCGTTTACTTTCTCACCTCCTTCACTCTCATTTCTTCTCTACTGTTCCGTTCTGTTTCCGCCCTCTGTTCACTGTTATTCGTTTCTTACTCCCCTCCCGTCTCCTACTCCTTCTCTCCACTGTATACACTCCTATTTCCTTCCAATGTCCCTTCACCACACTTTCTCTTTATTCTGCATGCCCTCCCGATTCCAACACCCCTCTTTCCACTGTCTGTTGTCCTCTCTCCTTATATTCACTCCATTCTCTTCCTCCGTTTCATTCCCTTCTACCGTCTCCACATGCTGCTTCCGGGTTTACATAACTTTCTGTCAGTCGAATCATGAGAGGATTAATGACGGCAATATCAACACCCTCAGGCTCCTATACTTACTCTCAGTTGAAAAATAAAATCCTGTGTTAACTGGAACAGAATAGATGCTAGAGTTGTTGTGACTCCGATAAGGTCAATTTTTTTTTCTTCCAGTGTTTGCTGTTTCTTATCACTCTCTCCTCTCTACACCCTCCACTCCTACTTTATGTATTCCCGTCTCTTCTCTCTTTATTTCATTCCTCTCAGTTCTCAGGTACAGTATCTCACAAGTTACATAATATCTTGAACCTATTAATATTTTCTAATTTGTGTATATGCGCCTAATGATGAATTATAGTTATATGCTTAGTTCATGGTCGTTTTTGTCAGTGCTAGGATTTACAGAGCGACTGCATTATTCGAGATTTCGGATTCATGTTATTCTCGAATTAACATCAATTTTTCTTTCTCTGTAAGTAGCTGTATATATTTTGTCGTGTTCACTTGCTGTTAATTTAGAATTTTGGTAACTGAGATCATAACTTTATAATATTTGTGTTACCCATAATGCCCAGCTGAGGTAATTTGGACACGTGAGAGGTAAGAGACAGGAGCTGGCGAAGGTCTTAGTCGGGAGAGTACATGAGTGGCTGGTGTATGATATGCCACAAGCAGGCTAAGCAGAGGGTCACGGCAGGAACATATGACATTAAAACCTTAAACTCTTCACTTAGGAATCGTGTTATGTGGACTTTGTGCCAAATATCATCGAACTATGGGCAGCCCTTGTCAGAAATGGCTATGTATAATTCCAACTGTACATATATAAATATGACTTATCTCTAAGGCAAGGCAAGAAAAAAAAATCATGACTTTGAGATTTCCTTCGCCCCATAACTTCAGTATCCTGTGAACGTATGACAAAGTGTTTTTCCTTTCCCAGTTCTCTCTCTCTCTCTCTCTCTCTCTCTCTCTCTCTCTCTCTCTCTCTCTCTCTCTCTCCCCACGTTTCCAGATATTTGGCACACCCTGTAGTTTCCACACTACTCCTTGTTCTTCCCTTATATGATATTTACCTCACTTTAGTATTAACAGATTAGGTGACATACAGCTGGATGTTGAGGGATCAGATAAAGAATAAATCGCCAAGATAGGAGGTGCCACAAGATTTCCAGCGCCCCTTGAAATACGAAACATTAAGAGTTCAATGTATGCAAGGGGTTATGCATTGTTCTCTCGTCTTCCTTTTCCCTTTTGATTGCGTTCTTCTCCTGTTTCTGTCAGTCTTTGTGATTACCTGCATCTTAGAGCTTTATTTTACCCTTGTTTAATTATTTCCTACTTCATCTCCCTTTGTCTGCTCCCTGAGTCTGCCCTAGCTCTCATCTCTAGTCATTTCCACATTCTTATGATAGCGTGAAGTCTCTCTCTCTCTCTCTCTCTCTCTCTCTCTCTCTCTCTCTCTCTCTCTCTCTCTCTCTCTCTCACACACACACACACACACACACAGAGTCTGTTTATCTATCTGTCTGTTTCTCCTTATCTGTCCATCTGTCTGTCCATCTATCTGTCTATCTATCTGTTTGTCTGTCTGTATCTTTCTGCCTATCTGTCTACTGTATCTATATTTTTGTGTGTCTATGTTTTTCTATCTTCAACTATCTATCTGTCCCTCTATCGCTCCATTCAGCTATCTTCTAATTCTGTCTATCCGTCTATCCATCAGTCGCCTTTTCTATCTACTGTAAGTATGTTTTTATCTCATTTTGTACTCATCTTTCGCAAAACCGTCTCATTTTTCCCTCCAGCCGTCTGTCTGTCTCTCTGTAACGGCATACCTTTTTCTCTGATTCACTTTATAAGGGATCCATCACGTGATAGCTATCATATGCTATATACCAACATGGGAAGAAAGGCGGGGGGAGGCAGACAGACATAGACAGACACTCGACAGACGAACAGGTAGAAACAGGCAGGCAGACAGACAGACAGACAGTCAGTCGAAAGCTAGAGAGCGATGATAAAAAACTGTTGGTAAATGTGTTGTCAAAGTACTTGCATCCAGTGACAACGGAAACAACAGATTCATTCAGCACGCCAAATGGCTGGGTTGACAGTTAGTTAGCCAGTGTTACCGACATTTTAGCAGTTGGCCTAGACATTACACACAACTATTGCTCCAAGTATAGTACAGCCAAACTATTACTGTCTATAATATCTTTGATTGGTATCACTATCTCCCTTTATTAAAGATACCAGCAACATAAGTCCATCGCCTTCCCTGGATCCACCATATATGCCTACGATATATGCCTACCGATACTCACTCACAAATTAGAGTGTGTTTGGCAGTAGTGCCAGGGTTGCATTGGTATTCAGCAACAGTAGGGTTGGCTAGTCAGCGTCAACTCTCTAAGGTTGGGTAGGCTTTCACTGACAATATGGGTCGGCTAGGCAACGACAGTTCATTAAGGTTGGGTTTGCTTCCAGTGACAGTAGGGACTGGCTAGGCAGCGTCAACACACTAGGGCTGGGTTGGTTTGCAGGGACAATAAGGATTGGCTAGGCAGCATCAGCTCACTAAGAGTAGGTTGGCTTACAAGTACGGCATGGGTTGGCTAGGCAGCGTCAGCTCATTATATCTGGGTTGGCTTAAAATGACGGTAGGGGTTGGCAAGGCAAGGTCATCTCATTAAGGTTTGGTTGGTTCACAGTGACGGTAGGGGTCGGCTGAGCAGCGTCAACATGAGTGTAAGTTTCCTGCACAGGCTTCTCCCACAAAGCTCTTATCCGGTGGGAGGCAACAAAATCACTCCCCTAAGCTCCACGTAATGTACTCCCCAAGCATTGTAATTTGCCAGTACCCATGACATCAGATCTCCTGGCTACTCCTGTTCTTTGATCAGCCAATGAGAGGGACACACACACACACACACACACACACACACACACACACACACACAGGGGGGGGAGGGGGGAAAGGGTACTGCACTCATGGGGCAACACTGGATTAGATGATGGATGGATAGACGGAATAGCCGAAGAAAAGACCGACAGGAAAGGAAATGTAGTTAAAAGGAAGACAAAAGATTGATAAAAGGGACAAACAGGACAGAAACAAACAGTAGACGACGAAGAATGAAGAAATAGAAGAGAAAGTAAAATATAATCTTCAAATCGAGCTTAACATTATAAGCTGTGTGGAGGTAGAAGCTTGCGAGGCAGGAAACTATTAAAAAAAAAAAAAAAAAGAACGCGAAAAGAAAGAAACAGAACACATTTTGTGATGATACAGATGTAAGCCAACCCTCTCAGAGATAATAGGGACAAGGCGGATTCAGAGGACAAGCCTGGAAAATCCTATACTTTCAGCTGCCTGCATTTTACAAATCTATCTGCAACACAGCCGAGAGGAGTCCGCTTTCCTTGCTGCTTCAAGAAAAGCATTAATCAGACAAGGATGGCATATGGTACCCCGCGTCGTTCCATGTTCACTGGAGTCCTCATTTCAACTTCATTGACTCTGAGGACGTTAGTTTGACTCTGCCCCGTCCTATGACAGGAGCGACCGCAAAAAGAGCATAGAGCAAACATTTGAGAACGGGAACTGGAACAGTCTGCCCTCCAACATCCATTGTCCGGAACGGAGACAGAGCCCTCTAGTTCAAGCTTTGCTTTAGGGTATAAATCAAAGCCAATTACACTTGGAGAGGCCTGGTGATCCTCAGAATTCCAGAGCTGTAATTCAGGTAGCTGTTCAGCCTCATCTCAAAAGCCAGCTCATCTTAGAAACAGTTTATCTCCGTGCACCTTTTCACATGACGATAAAATTATTCAGACTCAGTGGATCAGCTGGTGAACACTTAGAATTAAGGACAGCATTCGGTTTTGACTCGTTTGCTAGTCAAGAGTGTCCGAAGTCTACCCTCGGTCACTTCTCAGTCCCTCAACCTGCATTAGCTTAGCTTCTCTAGTCAGTACTTGGGATGATATCCTGTGGCCTTCGACACACGTATGACCAAAAACCCCACTTGATGTATCCTATTGTTCGAGAATGAAGCCTCCTCACGCATCTCATTGGACACTGACACTCGCTGTACTGTACACTCTACACCCCCGCCGCCCTCACCGGCCTTACTCACCCCTTTGGTCCATAGTCACTCTAGTATCCCGAAACCGTCCTAACCCCTCGCAGGTACACACACACACACACACACACACACACACACACACACACACACACACACACACACACACACAGGTTCAAACGTGAACACACACACACACACACACACACAGACACACAAAGGTTCAAACGTGAACACACACACACACACACACACACACACACACACACACACAAAGGTTCAAACGTGAACACACACACACACACACACACACACACACACACAAAGGTTCAAACGTGAACACACACACACACACACACACACACACACACACACAAAGGTTCAAACGTGAACACACACACACACACACACACACAAGTTCAAAAGTGAACACATACACACACACACACACACAGGTTCAAACGTGAAAACACACACACACACACACACACACACACACACACGTCGCATCCAATACACCCATATTCTGAATGTACAAAGAAGTACTATCTGTGTATTTACATATTACTTGCCTATCTTATACATGGGGTACTACTCTGCAGCTGACATCATGCATGCCCGACAGTGCTATCACCAATTGCTTTCACGTCCCTGTAATTACAGTAGAGGATATTGTTGTATTAATAAATTTATCTGATCGCTGCTGTAGTGTCTCTCGATCTCGCACGGCAACCCAGTACTACAAAAACACTGGGCATAAATAATATATAATCCAGGAGAGGAAATAACTATAGATATGTAGTAGTACTCGGGCTCAAAATAATAAAGAAAGAAAGAGACCCTGGAAAATCGCGCGTTAGAAACTGAAGTGACAACTAGGAACACCGGGGATTAGGAGGAAGTGGGAAAGAGGAATGACTTTAATACGAGAGGTTGGTAAGAATAAATGAAAAAACATAGAGGAAATAACATTTAATATATCAATCGAGAGAGAGAGAGAGAGAGAGAATCATAATTGCCTCGACAGTCATATGGTAGGACATTAAAGGGAGAAGTGGCTACCTCAGGTCTCTTCCTGTTTACCTCCATCCTCTCTCTTTTCTACCACCTACACTTTTTTTTTCCATTGTCTCTTTTTTTTCCCTTCCACTCTCCTCACCTTCCCGCCTCCTTTACCGCCTTCTACTCTGTCTCCTCCTTCCTTCCTCCACAGTCTCCTTTCCTTGTCTACATTCCTTATCCCTTCTCCTCTTCCCCCTCTCTGTCGTTTACTTTCTCGCCTCCTTCACTCTCATTTCTTCTCTACTGTTCCGTTCTGTTTCCGCCCTCTGTTCACTGTTATTCGTTTCTTACTCCCCTCCCGTCTCCTACTCCTTCTCTCCACTGTATACACTCCTATTTCCTTCCAATGTCCCTTCACCACACTTTCTCTTTATTCTGTATACCCTCCCTTTTCCAACACCCCTCTTTCCACTGTCTGTTGTCCTCTCTCCTTATATTCACTCCATTCTCTTCCTCCGTTTCATTCCCTTCTACCGTCTCCACATGCTGCTTCCGGGTTTACATAACTGACTTTCTGTCAGTCGAATCATGAGAGGATTAATGACGGCAATATTAACACCCTCAGGCTCCTATACTTACTCTCAGTTGAAAAATAAAATCCTGTGTTAACTGGAACAGAATAGCTGCTAGAGTTGTTGACTCCGATAAGGTCAATTTTTTTGTTCTTCCAGTGTTTGCTGTTTCTTATCACTCTCTCTACACCCTCCACTCCTACTTTATGCATTCCCGTCTCTTCTTTATTTCATTCCTCTCAGTTCTCAAGTACTGTATCGCACAAGTTACATAATATCTTGAACCTATTAGTACCTTCTAATTTGTGTATATATGCCTATTGATGAATTATAGTTATATGCTTCGCTCATGGTCGTTGTTCATTATCCGTATGTTTTTGTCAGTGCTTGGATTTACAGAGCGACTGCATTATTCGAGATTTCGGATTCATGTTATTCTCGAATTAACATCAATTTTTCTTTCTCTGTAAGTAGCTGTATATATTTTGTCGTGTTCACTTGCTGTTAATTTAGAATTTTGGTAACTGAGATCATAACTTTATAATATTTGTGTTACCCATAATGCCCAGCTGAGGTAACTTGGACACGTGAGAGGTAAGAGACAGGGAGCTGGCGAAGGTCTTAGTCGGGAGAGTACATGAGTGGCTGGTGTATGATATGCCACAAGCAGGCTAAGCAGAGGGTCACGGCAGGAACATATGACATTAAAACCTTAAACTCTTCACTTAGGAATCGTGTTATGTGGACTTTGTGCCAAATATCATCGAACTATGGGCAGCCCTTGTCAGAAATGGCTATGTATAATTCCAACTGTACATATATAAATATGACTTATCTCTAAGGCAAGGCAAGAAAAAAAATCATGACTTTGAGATTTCCTTCGCGCCATAACTTCAGTATCCTGTGAACGTATGACAAAGTGTTTTTCCTTTCCCATTTCTCTCTCTCTCTCTCTCTCTCTCTCTCTCTCTCTCTCTCTCTCTCTCTCTCTCTCTCTCTCTCTCTCTCTCTCTCTCCCCACGTTTCCAGATATTTGGGACACCCTGTAGTTTCCACACTACTCCTGTTCTTCCCTTATATGATATTTACCTCACTTTAGTATTAACAGATTAGGTGACATACAGCTGGATGTTGAGGGATCAGATAAAGAATAAATCGCTAAGATAGGAGGTGCCACCACATTTCCAGCGCCCCTTGAAATACAAAACATTAAGAGTTCAATGTATGCAAGGGGTTATGCATTGTTCTCTCGTCTTCCTTTCCCCTTTTGATTGCGTTCTTCTCCTGTTTCTGTCAGTCTTTGTGATTACCTGCATCTTAGAGCTTTATTTTACCCTTGTTTAATTATTTCCTACTTCATCTCCCTTTGTCTGCTCCCTGAGTCTGCCCTAGCTTTCATCTCTAGTCATTTCCACATTCTTATGATAGCATGAAGGCTCTCTCTCTCTCTCTCTCTCTCTCTCTCTCTCTCTCTCTCTCTCTCTCTCTCTCTCTCTCTCTCTCTCTCTCTCTCTCACACACACACACAGTCTGTTTATCTATCTGTCTGTTTATCTTTATCTGTTCATCTGTCTGTCCATCTATCTGTCTATCTATCTGTTTGTCTGTCTGTATCTTTCTGCCTATCTGTCTACTGTATCTATATTTTTGTGTGTCTATGTTTTTCTATCTTCAACTATCTATCTGTCCCTCTATCGCTCCATTCAGCTATCTTCTAATTCTGTCTATCCGTCTATCTTTCAGTCGCCTTTTCTATCTACTGTATGTTTTTATCTCATTTTGTACTCATCTTTCGCAAAACCGTCTCATTTTTCCCTCCAGCCGTCTGTCTGTCTCTCTGTAACGGCATACCTTTTTCTCTGTTTCACTTTATAAGGGCTCCATCACGTGATAGCCATCATATGCTATATACCAACATGGGAAGAAAGACGGGGGGAGGCAGACAGACATAGACAGACACTCGACAGACGAACAGGTAGAAACAGGCAGGCAGACAGACAGACAGACAGTCAGTCGAAAGCTAGAGAGCGATGATAAAAAACTGTTGGTAAATGTGTTGTCAAAGTACTTGCATCCAGTGACAACGGAAACAACAGATTCATTCAGCACGCCAAATGGCTGGGTTGACAGTTAGTTAGCCAGTGTTACCGACATTTTAGCAGTTGGCCTAGACATTACACACAACTATTGCTCCAAGTATAGTACAGCCAAACTATTACTGTCTATAATATCTTTGATTGGTATCACTATCTCCCTTTATTAAAGATACCAGCAACATAAGTCCATCGCCTTCCCTGGATCCACCATATATGCCTACGATATATGCCTACCGATACTCACTCACAAATTAGAGTGTGTTTGGCAGTAGTGCCAGGGTTGCACTGGTATTCAGCAACAGTAGGGTTGGCTAGTCAGCGTCAACTCTCTAAGGTTGGGTAGGCTTTCACTGACAATATGGGTCGGCTAGGCAACGACAGTTCATTAAGGTTGGGTTTGCTTCCAGTGACAGTAGGGACTGGCTAGGCAGCGTCAACACACTAGGGCTGGGTTGGTTTGCAGGGACAATAAGGATTGGCTAGGCAGCATCAGCTCACTAAGAGTAGGTTGGCTTACAAGTACGGCATGGGTTGGCTAGGCAGCGTCAGCTCATTATATCTGGGTTGGCTTAAAATGACGGTAGGGGTTGGCAAGGCAAGGTCATCTCATTAAGGTTTGGTTGGTTCACAGTGACGGTAGGGGTCGGCTGAGCAGCGTCAACATGAGTGTAAGTTTCCTGCACAGGCTTCTCCCACAAAGCTCTTATCCGGTGGGAGGCAACAAAATCACTCCCCTAAGCTCCACGTAATGTACTCCCCAAGCATTGTAATTTGCCAGTACCCATGACATCAGATCTCCTGGCTACTCCTGTTCTTTGATCAGCCAATGAGAGGGACACACACACACACACACACACACACACACACACACACACACACACACACACACACACACACACACACACACACACACACACACACACACACACACACACACACACACACACACACACACACACACACACACACACAGGGGGGGGAGGGGGGAAAGGGTACTGCACCTTTTACAGCATGACTGAGAGGACGTGATGAGTCGGTACAGCGTCATTCGTGAGCAACAACCTAATATTAGTTGCTCGTCCTAACAGAGGTGTCATCATACCCCTGGTCTGCACATGTGACCTTGGGTTCTGAAAGCTGGTGAGGATGAGAGGCTGTTCGACCATGTAGATGCTGATGTGCTCATGACGAGGTGTGCATTGAATGCTGATCGTGAAGGATAGGATGTCATTCATACTGTACACTCACAGATGTCACGAATGCTACTGTTGTTCTCTTCTATTCTATACGGAAGTAAATGTTACTGTCGATGTTTAATGTACTATACTGTAGAAGTGGGATGGAAATGTGTATCACACAAACTGCCGAGAACCTATGTGAAATGTCACAGCATCTTGGCATTCATGCACTGTCCACTACTACAGAACTTTCAGCACCTCCTGAGATAATGAATGTTAGTTACCAGTGAAGAGTTAAGGGGAAGGTATATCTACAAATCAACTGTAACTGCTTCAAGGCTAATCCCTGCTCCAACGACTGCCACTGCTCAGCCTCCGATCGGTGAAACAACACTCACCAAGACCAGTAAGAAGAGCATTCATTTAGGGAGGACTGTCCTTTCTTCAGTCGCCTTCTACTTCTCACCCTTTAGTCCTGTGGTCCTTGGTATCTTAGAATGGTTGTTCCGTATTTCTTCTCGTCATAGATCTATCCAGTTCTGTTGGGTCCCAGGACATGAATGCGTCGCAGGCAATGAACGTGCTAATCGGTTGGCTTGCACAGCTGTTGCCAGAGATGTTTCTCCTTCCTTACTCATTCCAGTTTCTGATTTTCTTCCTGCCCTGTCTTCCTTCCTTAAACATCGGTGGCAGTCTTTGCTGGGACTCAGTCACTAATAATAAACTCCATGTTGTTTAACCCTTTATTTCTTCCTGGTTGACCCCTTGCCACTGTGATAGGAGGTGGGAGACTGCTTTAGCTCGTCTTAGAATTGGCCATATTAGGTTTACTCACTCTTTTTGAGTGTCCGGTGAACGCCCTCTCCTCTGCATTCATTGCAGTACCCTCCTCTTCGTACACCACATTTTCCTAGACTGTCATATTGACACTTTACAGCGACGCGTTGCTTTTACTTTCTTGACTCACCTTCGACACCCCCCTTCTTGAAGACTTCCTCCCAGAATCTCCATATTTTTACTTCCGTAATATCATGTCGTTCCATGCCTATGTTGATATTCTTTCTGACATTTAATTCTGTTTCCTGTTTCAGTAGTCAAACTTGTAATATGATATACTTCTTCCGTTAATAACATTTCTTCAACCATGCCGCGTCAGTGTTCGCGGTCCTCACACCATGCGCAACTTGTAGCCGATGATCCGGCTCTGAGCTAGATTTTGGCACTAGGTTCTCATTGTTCTTCTTCATTTGGGGGGGGAGCAGGAGGAGAAGGAGGAGAAAGAAGACGAGGAGTTTGAAGCTGAAGATAAAATAAACCTAAATGATAACATGATGTGCATGTAAAACTTTGCTTATGAGACTGCTAGGTAAGACTTTCAAAAGAACTTTTCTATTCCTGGCTGTGCACAATCATTTGCATCATACTGTTGACTTCGAACGGCGATTTGCTAAATTACTGGCGTGCACTGTTTATTGGAAATATTTTAGTTCACTGCAAGGTGACTTTAGTACTATAGTGAAAGATAAAGCAACAGGTATTATACCTAAATTAAATTTCTCTCCTAAATACATATCATAATTATCATTCTAGTATGCGTCAGTGATAATTTACGAGTATGTTCTCTGTTTTCAGTTCCAGCCTATGGTAGCAATTCTGAATTTCTGTTACTAATCATCATATAATTTAACAACACTGAAAAGGTCACAATTATAAATCCTTGCCTTGACTCTAGAAGCTTTCTTTTAGCACGCTTCAGTTAAAAGTTATGTTCATTTGTATTTCATCCACATATGGCGACATATATCTTGGGAGTATGCACATTCTGAGAGTTTCAAAAAATTTTCAAGTTGATATCCGACTGATTCTGCATCTTTGTTCCCATTGATTCAATAATCTATAAAAGTCTGAAGGTATCAAACATTCCGGGGTCAGCATATATTATACACCGAAATATCTGTAGCTAGACGTTTCACGTAGTTTTAAAAAATCTTATACATTTTTCAAAATTATTAGCCAAATCTCGAAAATAATTAACTATTCTCTTCGTAATATTTTACCATATTTTACTAACCACATCACTTGGAGCTCCAATTCTTGAACCTAATGCATCTCGCGACGGCATGTTCCACCCATATTAAAGTGTTTTTTTTAAAGTTTGTCTGTCTGTCCATCGCTCTCTCTCTCTCTCTCTCTCTCTCTCTCTCTCTCTCTCTCTCTCTCTCTCTCTCACAGCCCTTATCTTTCCCCCTCAGTTAAGATTAGTACACACATTTACATAAACAATCACCCGCCATCTTCCCCCGCTATGCTCTCGGCCCCTTCTTATCTCGCTCCCTCTCCCTCTCGTGTTTTCTTCCCCTACAACCATTTTCATTTTACGCCAAACATTCCGACCGTAATCTCCAGAAATGTCTTAATGAACTGTGACGCTTATGGCAAAAATCCTCGTCTTTATTAGTTTTATTTCTCATTTCGTTCCAGCATTAGTGTAATTATGTTTGCTTTCCCTTTTGTTCTATTTTTGCCTTTGTAATCTCCAGTGTTGACTTTATATTTTTTGGACTGTACTGTGTTTCCATCGTATTATTATTATTATTATTATTATTATGATTATTATTATTATTATTATTATTATCTTTTCTTCTGAATTCTGTTGAAATGTTGATAATTCTATATCGATTTTTCCTTTCCATGGTCTTCTGGCAAAATTTCAATTTCTGTTCTTCCTCTCCTTCTAATATCCCTCATTACGCCTTGCCATTTGCCTTTTTTCTTTTTCTTTCTCTCCTCTCTTCTTCACTTATGGTGTCTCTTCTCCCATTCTTCCCTTCCCTGTCTTACTCTTCTCCCCCCCCACCTTCTTTCCAGTCTTCTACTCTTCTGCTGTCATTCATTCCTTTTACCCTGCTCCTCTGCCTCCTTTCCTTTTCCCCCTTCTTCTTCCTCCTCATTTCCCTTCTCCCACTCCTCCTTCATTCCTTCTCCCTTTTTCTCTTCTCTTTCGTTCACATTCCATTTTCTTTCACTTTCCTTCACATCTCATTTTCTTTCTCTTCTGATCCCATTTTCTTTCTCTTCTGATCCCATTTTCTTTCCCTTTCCCTACTTTCCTTATAACCCTCTCCCTTCCTCCCTTCTTTTTTTCCCTGCTCCGCTTTGCATTCCTCCATTCCCCCCCCCCCTCTCTCTCTCTCTCTCTCTCTCTCAGCCCTCCCCTTCTCCTTCCATCCCTTCTTTCCTTCTCCCTTTTTCCCTTTTTTTCCAAAATGATGGTGGTACACCATCAACGTTTATTGCTAATATCGGTAAATCAGATTCCTACCCCTTCCCATTTTTTTTATTACACCAGAAGTAGAAAATGCTAGTACATAAATCCATCATCCATATGGACACATTTCTCCCTCTAGATCTGCACTTTTCAAGGACCAAATTTCCACATGGACCTATTTTCTCCATACACCTACTTTTTCAGTGAACGTGTTTCTCCGTGGACGTATTTTTCCCATCACACTATTATCCCTTCAAGGACCTCCCTCTCGGATCTGTTATACCCCATGGACCTCCTTCCCCTTAGACCTAGTTTCTCTCCTACACATCTGTTTTTCCATGGTCCTATTTCCACCATATGGAGAAGTACCGAATCTGTACATGGAACCATTTCATCCATCCATGGACCCAAACCTTTGTTTCCACTTGGGCCCATTCCTAAGGATTTCCTATGGATTTTTTTCTTCCTACATGAACTTGTTCCTATCATGTATCTCTTCACCCATGGACTTAATCCTGATGGAACTTTTTTTTCCACTAAACACACACTGACTCACACAAACTTTAGCTCAAATCCTCGGCGTATCACTAGGATGTGGCATTGTATCACATGACCGGAAAGTAGCAAATGTAACTCAGAAATTTTAAGAAACACGTAATAATTTCGTTCAATAAGCTTTACATCAGTAGTAGCCTATGTAAGTTATTGTAAATCATAAGTAGAGAAAAGAGTAGTTAAGCATTTAGGGGAAATTTTTTTTTGCAGAACGATCAGTTCTTACTATTTCCCCATGT
This sequence comes from Coenobita brevimanus, assembly GCF_032717465.1. Classification (NCBI taxonomy): domain Eukaryota; kingdom Metazoa; phylum Arthropoda; class Malacostraca; order Decapoda; family Coenobitidae; genus Coenobita; species Coenobita brevimanus. The sequence continues at coordinate 42,434,625 of NC_136976.1, forward strand.
CTGCGAGGCGGGAGGTCCGGAGGGTGACAGCCCCCTAGGGCTAAGGAAATGTGTGTTTTTGTGGGAAAGAACTTATTTTTCAGGGCAAAGGCTGACATTTCAGGGTAGATCTTACCGTTGATGTACTGGTACACGTATCGTTAAAAAGAGTTATGATTAAAGTTATTTGAATCCTCCCATTAATAAGAATGTATTTTCCTTAATGTGTGAGGGTAAACTGATTTGTTTTTGATGATATGTATTGCTCAGTAGGTATCAGTTTTCTTGTGACTACAAGTCTGAGCATATTTTCAGCATATAAATTCTATTTACCTATCTAGAGCCAGACGCCTAAATCCTGTAAGGGATAGTTACCAATAAATCTCCCCATGTTACCCTTTCCTCTGCCATTTAGTTGCCCTATCTTCATCTTACATCCCCTTTCATATATCTATCCACTCATCCCATCCTCTAGTTCTTGATCTTCGCCTCGACTGCACTCATATACGCTCTTCTAGTCATTCTCTTATTCTTTTTGTTCTCCCTATGCCCAGGCCATCTCAGAGTATTTTTCGTGATGTTTTCAGTCGCATCCGCATCAATATCACAATGCCCCCTTTCTTAATCATTTGTCTTACTATCGCCCGATGTAAGTCCACATGATGTTTTCTGATATCTCATTTCCACTGATGTTATTCTTGTCTTGTGTCCTTCCAAGAGGGTCCAAGCTCCACTTCTGTTCATTAGAGTGGGGATTAACAATACTGTCATGCAGCAATTTTTTTTTTTCCATGCTCACTTCTCTGTTCCAAATTACCGCTTTCAGTGAATCAGAAACCTTTCTTCCCTGTGATACAATTCCAACTACTTTATAATCCAAACTTCCATCGTTTCTCATTACACTTAAATGCATTCATCTCCATTTCGTCAGCGTCCAGGCTCACTGTGAAAACTCTGACTTAATTGCTCTCAAAGACTATAAACTTCCTCTGATTTAGCACCTGAGGAAGGCTCCGATCTGTTTTAAAAATATTTTTTGATGCTAATATCAAACTTAACGCCAACAGTAGCTAAGAGACGAGAGGGAAAAATGAGAGAAATGATAAAAAGTAGCACATCATGTTCAAGTTATGGATTACTGGACTAACTAACAACTCACTTAGGCTTAGGAGTGAATTCCGCTCTTGTAATTGCAGGTTTCCCAACAACTGGGACATTTCTGACCACAATAACTCCGCAGCTATTCTGTGCTGAGCAAAAATATTTTATTAGTAAGTGTGTCATATCATTTCCAAAACGATGAGGCATATTTGAACTCAGTTTGCGTTGGTCACTAAACCGATCATATTGCTACACCAGAGCTATGTTTTGTAAACCCTGAGCCTTAGTCCGCGGGATAACATTACAGTACATTTTCATCAGCTAACAACAGTAACTGAAACTTCCAAACTCTGCCCTGTCTCTTTAGGTACACGCTAACATCCACTGCCCTGCCTTATACTGGTTTTTATAACTCCATTCTTATAAAAACTGAACATCCACGGAGACATGATATATCACTGCTTCAGTCAAATATTTCGATCAAAGAACTCACTTCTCTATCTACATGTACTGCAGCCCTAGTGCCATCATACATACGAGCAATCTTAACAGTTTTCAAAAATTCCTCATCTACTCCATATACTTTTGAGACCATCCTCATTTCTTGTCTGCTTACTGTACTCAGTCATTTGCTTTCTCCAGATCCATGAAGGTAGCATACAGCTTCTACCCTTTCTTTAAATACTTTTCAACTAACCATCTTATAATGAATACCTGATCTGTGCAGCCTCTTTCTTTCCTAAAGCCCCATTGTTCTCCATCTGATATCCTGTTTATTTCCCCAAACTCTTCCAACACATATCGTTTCATATATTTTTCCTACTACGCTGGGAAAACATATGCCCCTGTGATTGCTACACACTTCACACACTTATCTTTCCCTTTTCTTCTGTACAGGGGAACAGTTGTATCTGACTTTCAATCCTGTGGTACCCTACCTTCCTCCCAGGCCAATCTGCACACATTCTATATCCATTCTGTCAACATCTTTCCTCTTTATTTCAACGTTTCATCAGCCACTTGATCAATTCTTGGGGTTTCCTCCACCTTGATTTTCTTCATTGCTTCAAAGAATACCATCCTACTGATCTTTTCCTCCTACTAGCCTCTCTTCTTCTTTTAAACATCCCCCCTCCATGTATATTTGCATTACTTTGGTTCTCTATATGCAGCAGTTTCTTATGTTATCTGCATGAGCTCACTCTTTCTCCCTTATCCACCAATATTGTCATTTATTTCTCTTCCTCTTCTGCTGCTTCCCATATTACCCTGCCTTACAATTTTGACCCCCCTTCAAAGCAGTTTCTTACATTCCCTCCACTTTGCACTTAAATTTCTTTTAAACTCCTTATTCACTCTTTTCTTACTCTCATTAGTTTCTTCACCTTCCTCCTCTTCTCTGCATATAACTATCTTTCCCATCCCTAAAAATCTTTTATTCCTCCATTTTGCATTCAAACACTATGTTTTCTTCTCTGCCACAGCTCGATTCACCTCTTCATTCCAACACACTTTTCCTTGCACCACCCGGCATCGTCTGTATATCCCATGAAGGACCTCACATGATGAACAGATTTCTTCTGTGAATATCTTATACATGCCCTCCACCTCCCCCATCTGCTCTAAATCATATCTACCAAGTCACTCCTCTACTTCTCTCTTGCATTCAGCATTTTTTTTTTCTTGTAATCTTTTTACTCTATTTGCAGGAACTGCTTACCGTTGTCTTTCTTTACCTCTGTTTATCCAGTGCTTTTGCACCTCTATCCTGGACACTGCTTGTGATTTGATAGTCCAGTACCTCAAGCTGTATGCACTCCAGTATCCACCACGGATCTTCTCATTCACTCACCCACACACATGGAATCACTTATTGCCTTCCATTCATCCAGCTCAATACCCATCCTCTTTGCTACTAGCTGTGTATATTAGTGGATCATTTTTTGCCTAGAAAAGGTAACAGCTGTTGCCAAGCCCTTCCTTACACAGATGCCCACCAAAGCACTACAGTTCTCATTCATCTCAGTGGGCACACTCCAGTCACCAACCACCCCAACTAACCTGACATTCCCCACTTTTCCATTCAGATCTCCAATCAAAAACACTCTCTCCCACCTCTTTTCAACATCATGCTTTAATATTCTTCCAAAACTCGTTTATAATAAGTAATTAATTTTCATATATATATATATATATATATATATATATATAGTAAAGTGATGAAGTGTACGAGGTTGGTAGATGGTAGGAGGATGAATATAGTTTTGAATGGTGAGTTGCATGAGAAGGTAGAGTGTTTTAAGTGTTTAGGGTCACATGTTGCTGTGGATGGAAGAATTGATGCAGACGTAAAGTTTAGAATGAATGAAATAGGAAAGACGCTGGGAGGAATGAAGAAAGTGTTTAGATGTTGTCCACTTAGAATGGATGTAAAAAGAAGGCGGTATCAGAGTGTTGTGGTACTGACTGCGTTATATGGGGCAGAAATATGGACTGTGGGTGTAGCAGTTGAGGAAAAGTTTGAATGTAATGGAGATGAGGTGTCTGAGAAGTATGCGTGAAGTGACGCGTATGGATCGAGTGAGAAATGGTGAAGTGCGAAGGAGAACTGTTGTTTGGGAGATGGCTGATCGAGTTGAGCAGAGGGTGTTGCGATGGTTTGGGCATATGGAGAGAATGGATAATGAGCGATTGATGAAAAAGGTAACTAGATCTGATGTGAGAGGTGTAAGGCTGGGAGGATGGATGGAGAGTGTGAAGAGAGCGTTGGATGTGAGAGGGATGTCTGCTGAGCAAGGAAGAGTGGCTGTGCGTGATAGAAATGAACGGAGAGAAATTGTAAATGCATAAATGATGACGCAGCCCTGATGTAATATTCCCCCGCATTTTGTCTGATCAGCTGATCAGGTCAGGTGTGGGTAAGGGGATGGGTCTGTTATCATGTGGCAGGGATAAACCAGCTCTGCTGTCGGGCCCTGCTGTGGATGTCACTGATTGCACTGCGAAGTTGACCTTCGTGCGGTGTGGTGTGGTGCGGATCTGTCCCTTCTCCTCTTTGGGGCAAAGATGTGAGTGAATGTGTTTGAGTGGATGAGTAAATTGGGAGTGTGTCATCCTGCCTCGGCTACCTCCTTTTCCTTAGGGGAAGCAGCCTCGGTATATATATTCTATCTATCTATATACCTAGGGTACTTCCCCCAAGGAAAGGGAGGTAGCCGAGACAGGACGACTCACTCTCCATTTACTCATCCATTCAAACACATTCATTTGCATCTTAGCCCCAAAGGGGAGAACGGACAGATCCTCACCGCATCACACCGCACAAGGGTCAACTGCGCAATGCAAGCAGTGACATCCACAGCAGGGCCCGACAGCAGAACTGGTTTACCCCTGCCACATCATAACAGACCCATCCCCTTACCCGCACCTGACCTGACTAGCTGATCAGACCAAATGCGGGAGAATATCCCCTCAGGGCTGCGTCATCACTTATTCATTCACAATTTCTCTCCATTTATTTCTGTCACGCACAGCCACTCTTCCTTGCTCAACAGACATCCCTCTCGCATCCAGCGCTCTCTTCACACTGTCCATCCATCCTATTCGTGGTCTTCCTCTCAGTCTTACACCTCTCACATCAGATCTAGTTATCTTTTTCACCAATCGCTCATTATCCATTCTCTCCATATGCCCAAACCATTGCAACACCCTCTGCTCAACTCTACCAGCCATCTCCCGAACAACTCCAGTTCTCCTTCGCACTTCATCATTTCGCACTCGATCCATACGCGTCACTCCACACATACTCCTCAGACATCTCATCTCCATTACATTCAAACTTTTCCTCTCTGCTACACCCATATTCCATGTTTCAGCCCCATATAACGCAGTCGGTACCACAACACCCTCATACAGCCTTCTCTTTACATCCATTCTAAGCGAACGACATTTAAACACTTTTTTCATTCCTCCCAGCACCTTTCCTACTTCATTAATTCTAAACTTCACTTCTGCATCTATTCTTCCATCCACAGCAACATGTGACCCTAGATATTTAAAACAATCTACCTCCTCAAGCAACTCACCATTCAAAACTATATTCATCCCCCTACCATCTATCAACCTCGTACACTTCATCACTTTACTCTTATTCTCATTTACTTTCAATTTCCTCCTTTCACACACCCTTCCAAACTCCTCTACCAACTGTCTCAATTTCTCCTCTGAATCAGTCACCAATGCAGTATCATCTGCAAACAGCAGTTGCTTCAGATTCCACTCTCCTCCATCAACATTTACCAGACTCAGACCACCTAAAACTCTTGCATTCACCTCCCTTACAACACCATCCATGTAAATATTAAACAACCAAGGCGACATCACACATCCCTGTCGCAGCCCCACTCTCACGGGAAACCAATCACTCACAGCATTTCCCACTCTTACACACGCTCTACTATTTACATAAAAACTTTTCACCCCTTTTAGTAACCTACCATCAAGTCCATACAATCTTAAAACAGTCCACAAAGCCTCCCTATCAATTCTATCATACGCTTTCTCTAAATCCATAAATGCCCAAAACACATCCTTGCCTTTCGCTAAATACTTTTCACACACTTGTCTCACAGCAAACACCTGATCAACGCATCCCCTCCCTCTCCTAAAGCCACACTGCTCATCACTAATCACTCCCTCTGTACCCTCTCTAACTCTCATAATTAACACTCTACCATACACTTTACCTACAACACTCAACAGACTTATACCCCTAAAGCTAGTACATTCATACTTATCACCCTTGCCTTTATACAACGGGACCACACAAGCACTTGCCCAGTCAATTGGCACCATACCTTTCTCAAAGCACACATTCAATAATCTTACTAACCAGTCAACAATAGTCACTCCACCACCCTTCAGGCATTCCACAGCACACCCATCCATACCTGCAGCTTTCCCTGTTTTCATCTCCTTTACTGCCTTCTCCACTTCCTCCTTCGTGATCAAAGAATCATTCAACTCTCCCAACACATTTATTCCTTGCACCCTTCTATCTGCCACAATCTCAGCCACGTTTTCCTCCTCTACATTTAACAATCTTTCAAAATACTCTGCCCATCTCTTCCTTACTGCATCCATCTCAATTAACATCCCTCCATCCTCTGCTTTTACTCGTTCTTCCTTCCCAGACTCTCCCTTTCGCACCCTTTTCACCTCCTTCCAAAACATTTTCTTATTCTGTTGAAAATTCTCTGTCAGCCGCCTACCCCACCTCTCATCTGCTGCCACTTTAGCATCACGCACAGCCCTTCTCGCTCTATTCCTCTTTTCCTTATACCTTTCATATGACATCTCATCCTTCCTCTGCAGCCACACTTCATATGCACGTCTCTTCTCAGCCACAGCCATACTTACTTCCTCGCACCACCATTCACTTCCTTTTCTTACACCACCACCCACACGTCTCACACCACACACCTCTTCTGCATGCTCCACCACAGCACTCTTAAACAACTGCCATTCCTCCTCCACACTGCCATTTTCCCGATCTTTCACTGCGTTCCACTCATCTTTCAATTTCTCCTGATACTCTATCTTTTTCTCTCTTTTATCCAACTCACTCACTTTCAAAACCTCCCTGCCACACCTAACCCTCCTAGTTCTCACCCATCTCTTACCTACTCTTAACTTTCCCTCCACCAGGTAGTGGTCAGACATACCTCCACCCTCCCCTCTCAGAACTCTCACATCCAACAATCTTCCTATTACATTCCTAGACACAACCACATAGTCCATCAAGGCTCTATCAACAACCCTTCCACCCTCCTGTCTCACCCATGTATACTTATAAATATCTTTCTTCTCAAACAGCGTATTCCCAATCACCATCTCTCGCTCAACACACATCGCTATCATTCGTTCCCCATTTTCATTTCTTCCAGGCACACCATGCATACCAACTACGCCTTCAACTGCTACATTTCCCACTCTAGCATTCAGATCTCCCATCATTACCACATTCACATTCGCTCCAAAACTCTGCAGACACTCATCAACATCATTCCAGAAAGACTCCCTCTCTTGTTCATCCCTTTCACTACCAGGCCCATATGCACTCACAAACACCCACAACTCACGTTCAAATTTCGCTTTCACCCACATCAGTCTCGATGACACCTCCTTCCATTCAATCACACACTGCTGCACTTCCGGACTCACTAACAAGGCCACACCTTCTCTTGCCCTTCCTCTATCAACACCTGACAATCTTCCATTCACACTTCCAAACATATATTCCCCCTTCCCTTTCATCTTCGTTTCACTCAAAGCTAACACATCCAACTTTCTTCTCACAAACATTCTCCCAATCTCCTCCCTTTTAGCCTCAATCGTACTACATCCACGCACATTCATAGACCCAATCTTCAGGGTACGGGGATAACTCCATCCCCCGTCCCTTTCTCTGGCCTGTCTCTTTTTAGGAACTAAAAAAACAGAGGAGGGGGTCCCTAGTCCCCTCATATATATATATATATATATATATATATATATATATATATATATATATATATATATATATATATATATAGAGAGAGAGAGAGAGAGAGAGAGAGAGAGAGAGAGAGAGAGAGAGAGAGAGATACTGTATTCGTATGTATATATTCATACACTTGTGTAGGCTACAGTGCATAATTAGTTCTCCTGCCTATAATAAATAACAGCATCATGTTTTATACATCGTTTTCAAATACAGTTGTGATTTCACTGAATATGGATGGATTCTATTGTATGTTAATTTCAAAAATTGTGTTAATTTACCTGTATGGTTTTATGCAGTGCTCATTGGAGATCTGGGAAACTTCGATTATTTTCATGGCAGACTTCTTCCTCATCCCCCCTTGAAATGCCGTACCATATGTTTACGCTAATATCTCTGACTTTTTCAGTGATAAAATTAATATGTACAATGAAACTAAAGCAGTTGGTGTAATTATCTCGGTCTCCAGAAGGTATTTAACAAACTTTCCCATAACTGATTTCTTGAGAAAGTTTGAATCTGTGTTGTTCTAAAATGAGAAGAAATTGAGCTGGACAAATGTTACAAATGAAGAGTCACAGGCTTTATATTGATATGATGAAGGTTTGTGTTGTAAAACATGCAGATTTGCTGATGAGACAAAAAATATTAACTGAGCACACGCACATGAACGAAGGCTGATAATCCAAAGAGACCTTGATTAGTTATTGAACTGGGCTCAGACACGGTATTTGGAGTGTAATTTTTTCTTAAGTAAAATTCTCAATATGGAGAGTATAGATGAAAACTTTAGCAACACTGAAAAATACTCAAGTCAGTAATGTTATAATGTTGGCTGATAAGTACCTACATAACGAATGGGTCAAATTATGTTGGAGGCAATAGTTAATAATTTGTTAAAAGCTAACGTTCCCAGTCAGATGATGCAAAATGCCCTTCTTCAGAACTGCCAAGATACGGAACAAACTGAGTAGGAATGTAACAGAAGGCAACATAGTAATATTGAAAGATCGCCTGGACACGTGCATAGCTCTGAATCTCAATCAGACTCACTCATTGCTAAATAATACAGAAAATTACTAATTAATTTTCTTCTCATTCAGATCATGTAGAGTGTAGATGCGGTGCAATAATTTAATGAAATAATGTTACCTTTCCCTTACAGATTTAAGATAGTGTAGAATAAAGATTTCTTTTATCCTGTTATTTCTTTTCAGTATTACTTATGCAATTTCAATAGGAGTTTTTCCCTCCTGCATGGCGATGCATTTCATTTTTTTTGTCCCAGTTTCGGCTGGAAAGTTTGGTGGATTGGGCGTGGGGAAATGCCTTCTTGCTTTGCTTCAAGTCTAACTAGATATCATAGTCATAGTCTTTTCTGTAACAAACAGCCTCGAAAAGATCACTAGGTATATTGCTGCTAGCTTTCCTTTGTACTCGTTTGTATTCTCTTATTTCCTCCTCCCTTCTTCCCTCTTCCCCTTTTCCTTCCTTCCTTCCTTCCTTCCTTCCTTCTCTCACTCTTCCTCCTTCACTTTCCCTCTTTACATTCTCCCCTTTCCATTCCTCCTTCTCTCCATTCTCCCTTGTCTTCCGTTTCTCTCCTGTCCATTTTCTTTATCTCCCTCTCCTTCCAATTTAGCTCACCTGACATTCTCTCTCTCTCTCTCTCTCTCTCTCTCTCTCTCTCTCTCTCTCTCTCTCTCTCTCTCTCTCTCTAACACCTTCCATTTGAAACATTTTTCTTTTCCCAGTCTCTTTCCTTTCCTTCTCTCGCTGTCTCTCCTTTCATTTCTTTTGTCAGTCACTCCCCTTCTCTTCTTTTCCTCTCCTTCGCTGTCACCTACTCCTCCCTCTCCTCTCCTTCTCCTCTTCTCTTTCTCCTTTCGCCTCTTCACATCACTCTTCCTTCCTTCCTTCCCTTCATTCATCTCTTTCCTTCCATTCACCCCAGTTTCGCCCTCACTTCTTGCATTTTCCCTCATTCTCTTCTTCCTTCTCTCACTTCTTCTCTTTCCCTTCTTCCCCCACTCTCTCTTTTTCCCTAATCATCTTCCTTCATCCCTTCCTCTGCTGTGCCCCCTGCCTTTGTTCCTATCCGTTCGTCCCTTCTCCCTTCTTCCTCCTTCTTGTCCTGTCTTCTCCCTCCCTTCGTTTGACCGTGAGCAAATAAGGTCTGTACACAAGACTCCAACAACTTTGTGTCGTGTTACACAGCCAGGATGCGGGCTGGGTAAGGGAGAGAATAATCGACAAGGCCGGTGTAGGCAAGGCCAGGACAGGAGTGCATTTATAAAGAACCTTAACCAGTTCTCTCGATGAGGAGGTCTGTATAGGTTAGCAGTTATCACAAGTCGTTTTATTTGGGTCATTTTTCCCTTTAATATTTACTCTAATTTGTTTGTGAAGTGCTCTGTGGCTGCGTGAGTGAAGGTAAACCCATATACGAGCAATCTTTTACACAGATTAAGTGTAGGAGAGCTTATGAATACGGCTCCAGAACAGGCCTAAACAGAACTATGGCTGGGTGGGACATGGGGCAGCATTCTGTGTGGCACTGTAGGCTTCGTATTACCTATTCCTTTGCGATTATTTCGAATATTATGGTTATCTCGTAATATTTTTGTACATTATTTTTGCCACAATCATCGCACAGTTTTCACCAGTAACATTCAAGAGCATGTTGAAAAATAAATAACTGAGAATGTGTTACGAGATCTCCAAAGCCACGGAAAATATGAACCATTACTCAAAACCTAACATAAGAATGAACAGAGAAAAACTAGGAGAGATTAGAACAGTGGCGAAGTCAGGTCTCTTGAAAAGGGCAGGCTGAACTGGGGCCAGACTCTATTTAAGGGGGCCTGCAGGTATACAGTGTACACGCGTTAACTAATCAGAAATTTCAAACAGTGGCGAGAAGGAGCATAGGACTGACTGGGGGGCCCCTGGTCCCCCCACACCTATCCGTAGCTACGCCACTAGCCAACAATGAGTAGAGCAACAGGAGGCTGTGTCACAAAATGAACGGTAACAGCCAATCCCATTTTATATATATATATATATATATATATATATATATATATATATATATATATATATATATATATATATATATATATATATATATATATATATATATATATATATATAAAATTGTGTGTGTGTGTGTGTGTGTGTGTGTGTGTGCATTTCTTTATGGTAATGTGCATTTTTGTTTACCCGAATATTCGGGGGTGTGCGTTTCCTGGTTTTAAAATGCATATTTTTCTCGTGTAATGCTCTGTTCCGTGTGTGGCGGAAGTTTATTTATTTTTTTTCAATTATCACGAGCTGCAAAAATATATATTTCACTTATTTGCATTTTTACTCACATGACAGTTTCAGCTTGTGCGTTTTCATGTTTGTGCAGCACATAATGGTACCATGTAATGTTCTGTTTATGTGTACAAATGGGGACAAAAATGTACCTAATACTTTACCTCTCATGCTTCTTACGCTCCTCGGCTGGCTGATATTTCTAAGCTGAGAAAGGCTGGATATTTATATCTACCCACAGATATTTCTCTTTGATATAATGTGTCATAAAGGCAAGATGACGGACATGCCTTATCAGTGAAGTAAATGCATCTGGAAGGTAGACAAACCTTCGACCATGACTGTCCAAAAATATAAGCTCTTTCATGACTTTATGCGAGGAAATAAATTACAGTTGATTTGAAGTTTTATGGAGGTATTATTTCAAGATCTGTTTAATTTCGACCCCAGATATATATATATATATATATATATATATATATATATATATATATATATATATATATGTATATATATATATATATATATATATTGCCAGACGCCTCAATCCCGTTTGGGATGGCCACAAACAAATCGCCTCCACGTCGCCCTGTCCCCCGCCATTTCACTGCCCTGCTCCCAACTCACACCCCCGTCTCTCATATACCTCTCCACCCCATCCCTCCATCTCATCCTCGGCCTCCCCCGCCCTCATCCCCCCACCACCTCACTCACATACACTCTCTTCGTCAGTCTCTCACCCTCCATCCTCTCCACATGGCCAAACCACCTTAGTGTGTTCCTCATAACGCTTCCTATCACATCCACATCCACACCACAACGCTCTTTTATATCCTCATTCGTCAGCCTGTCTCTCGATGTGACTCCACAGGCTCCTCTTAAATAACTCATTTCCACTGCTCTCACTCTTGACTTGTGTCCTTTCAACAGCGTCCAAGCTTCACTTCCGTACGTTAGAGTTGGTATCACAATACTGTCATGTAGTAACTTTTTCACTTCCATGCTCAATTCCCTGTTTCTTATCAGTGCGTGCTAATTATATATATATATATATATATATATATATATATATATATATATATATATATATATATATATATATATATATATATATATATATATATATATATATACAGTATATATGTATGTATATAAACATAATTAAATTTAGCATGAAGAATCTGAACAATATTTATAGAACCTCATTTAAAAAGAAACAAGATTAAGTGACCTACAGGATTTTCTTCCACAACAAGAATACCCTAAAAAATTAAAACATAGGCAACGCTATTCAACTCACCATCACACCAAGCACATACCTCCCCTCCACCTCCCTTCACACCTGACCAAGCACATAACTAGCCTCATACCCCTCCTCCCACCCTCCGTATATCACAGACACATTAAAACTTAAATATTTCATTAGTTTATCCACGATACTAATGAAGATATGCAGACTTAATGAAATTATGACTCTTGCTCTTTTTTTTTCTTTTAGGCAGCCATTTTTTTTAATGGATACATAACAGGTAGTCATGAAACATCATACATAATTAGACATTCATATAATAATTTTATCACGTACTATTCTTCCTCCTCGGTGTAATAGTTGCAAAGTTTAACTAGAAAAATGCATTAAAATAATCATTTTTATGTAGTTTTGGAATTTCACAGCATTATATAATCTCATGTCATTCTGACTACCGAAAGGCGCCACGTATTACTGGAGAGTTTGAAGCCTGTACCTGTGTTAGTTCCTGAGTCCTAACCCGGAAACGAAAAATTATTATATTTTAAATTTTCATCAAAAAAATTAAATAAAATAAGACACAGCATCCTACCTATCAAACGGATGTTTGATAGGTATGATGTGTCTTGTAGTTCACCATAAGACATAACTATGTGAAATTTCATGACTGTATATTGAATACTTCTGAGTTGTGGCCCAGAAACGAAATCTCTATGTCCAGTTAGCCGCCCTGCTTCCCAGATCTACGGATGGACACCTATTGATCCCAGTGATAACAACACCCTCCTCTGACTTTGTCAGGTGGAGGGTAAAAATGGCATAGAAAGAACAAAACAGACATCCGTAACCATTCTCCAGAGCACCTATACTAAAACAACCTTCGATACACAAACAGTACCATATATAACACCCAACCCAAGTAATGATAATCGCTTTAAAAAAGTCTCATGTGCAATTAATTGCCATTATAAAGGTAACACAAACAAAAGATACTTTGAAAGATGTTACTATAATTAAAGGAAAACGACAACCCAGCATTATAAAATGAATTTTAAGAAAGGCCAGGTTTAATAATGAATCAAGTTTTGAAGGGAAAAAAATACGAAGAAAGAAAATGCAAACTCTACACTGAAATAGCAGTAGGTAGTAAATTTAACTTTCGCAATACAAATTATACATTCAGAATAAAAAACAATTTGGGATGTTCAGCGCAAAACTGCATTTATGTAATTCGCTGTAGTGGATGCAAAAACGTTTATATAGGTGAGCCTTCAAATCTCCAGCTCCGAACTAACCTTCATAAAGATAGTATCATTCACAATAAAGAATTACAGTATGCTCGCACAGTGCGCGAGAGATTGGGCGGTCCACGACCTCGTGCACTGGGAATTCGCGTACTGAGAATACATAATGTTTTGGAAATAATTACATATGGGCAGTACCCCCTCATACCTGGAAATTTTTTGGCCCTTAGAGACATAATAAAGGTCATATTTTTCAGACATTGTACTACAGATATAGCTACAATAACAAAAATATGGGTAGTCACCTTAACAACAGTAGACAACAGGCCTGATGACCTTAAATAACAGGGGTTCCGAGGCGTGGCAACACTTACAGCACCGCACCCCCCACCGCACTTCCTACCGCACCAACACTTCCCTCCACAGACTCCTCTTGAGCACCTTCCCCAGGAGCATCAAAGTCACTCACTTCGGCCACAAACCCTTCGAAGTCCAATGCTGACACTTCTGACATTGCATCCTCTTCATCCTCAACAGGAACAGGAGCAGACGATGTCGCTGGTTCCACAATTTCACCAACTTGAGCCCGCTGTGTGTAACTTATTATGAGCGTCTGTCTTCTCCTGTTTATTTCTTCCCTGTGCCTATCTGTGTAGAAACGGAAGAGTTTGTCGATACCAACCAGAAGTTCCTCCGTTCTTAGGTTGCTCACTTCCTGTTCCTTCACCTCTTCCTTGAGCTTATCCACGGCAGCAAGGATCTTGCTTATGTTTGACATAAACAGCTCAGTCCTGCCTTCCATCACGCTAGGCTGCTCAACTTGACTCTGCCTGGCGTCGGGCTCTGCTTCAGCCTCATCTATCCGTTGCAACACTTCCTCGGTAGGCTGTTCCTCAGTAGCAGTGTGCACTTCTTGTATGTCCGCCAATGTAACGTCCTGAAAACCTGGTACAGCTTGTGCTGCTGTCAGTGTTGCTGCCTCAGCCTCGACCAGTGGTTGAATGGCCGTCTCCTGGGTCGTGCATAAGTGAGGCACGAGCATTCGCCAAGCATGGTTCACCGTTGCAGGTGTAATCTGGTGCCAGGTTTGTAGGAGAAATTCAACCGCGTCCTTCACCGTAAAATTATGCCAAAATGCCTCAACAGTCATGGAACCTGTGGCAGGTCGGGATACAGCTACTGGCGGAGATGGAACGGGAGCAGATGCCTCATCAAGGTCTTTGTCGTGATCTTCTTGTAGGGCATGAAGCTCCTCTTGTGTGTCGGTCTTCCTGCGTAGGTAGTCGTACACTTGCTTATGGTAGAAGTGCTTCACGGTGGCGATCAGTCCTTGATCCAGTGGCTGCACTAGTGACGTCGTGTGGGGCGGCAGAAACATAACACGACAATCCTTATGCAGATCTTCTAGGTATGGAGGGTGACTTGCTGCATTATCAAGCACAAGGAGCATCTTAAATGGAATGCCCAGTTCCTGACACTTGGCCCTGGCATCAGGGACACAGCGCCTCATTAACCAGTCTGCCATAATGTTCCCGGTCATCCAACCATTTGTGGACTTGTACCAGTACACGCCACTTGCATCCATGTTCGTGAGGTTTTTGTAGCACCTTGGGTGCGAAGCTGTGTTTACAACTACTGACCTCATCTTGTGGCCCCCAGACAGGTTTACAGCGAACATTACCGTCATCTTACACTTCTGGAACTTGTGACCAGGGGCTTGTTTCTGTCTTTTAGTGATGTAAGTTGATTTGGGCATGGCCTTGTAATATAACGACGTTTCATCGACGTTGTAGATCTGGTCCTTGGTGTACTATCCCTCTTCAAGAAGCGCTCTAAATATTGCAGGATAGTCTCTTGCGGCCAGCTCATCGGCAGAGGCACGTTCACCAGACACTTTCACGTAACAGAGTTCCTTGCGCTTGAGAAAACGGTCCAGCCATCCAACCGATGCCTTGAAAGGTTTGTCCACTTTTAACCTGCGAGATACTGCCTTGTAAAAGAGCTGGGCTTGGTTCCGAATAAATCTTCCATTCAATTGAACACCTTCCATCTCCTTCCTCATTATGAAGGTGGCAAGATAGCACTCCATTGGTATCATAGCACGATTTCCCACCCGCGAATGGCCGTCTAGGTCAGAGGCGCCGTATGTCTTCACTACAGCCCTTACGGCTTCACGGTTCTTCCACACAGTTCTCACTGTAGATGCAGCCAGTCCCAGGGCTCTCCCAATGGTGGTGTTTCCTTGACCCTCCTCCTTCATCTTGATGATCTCTAACTTTGTGGCGTGCATCAGAAGTTTCTTAACTCTTGGGGTTGGAGCCATGGTGCGGCGAAGTACAGGCAAGGATGGAGCAGCAAAAAAGAACACCACACGTTGAACACGACAGGTTAGCTGTAGAGAGCGCATCCGCACTGTGCACGAGCCAGGACTGTTATGGCGCGCCCGCTGCCTTGTACCCCAAGCTGTGCAGTAGAATGTCCGGAAATTTCTGCGCATCAACATGACGACACGTGACGCACTGTGTGAGGGATGGTCACGCACTAATAGAAAATGGCATTTTTGAGCCACTCCTTGCCTCTCCCTTGCGTTCTTTGCGGTAAACTCGCACATTCAAGGTTTTTGGTTATGATTTCTGGTCACTCGCGCACAATGCGAATCGCGCACTGTGATGACGCGCACTGTGCGAGCCTACTGTATTTGCAAATTCTCATATAGCACAATCATATTTTTTTTTCTAAAGGACACAGAGCTGTGCAGACCTATCGCTGTGTCTAGTACTCACACTCACAAGTTTGAGCAATGGATATTTCTGTGCTTCAAAAACTAATATCTGCTCAAGATAAGGCATATCAAGGCATGCTGGAAATATTCATGAAGCAAGTAAATGAGAAACTGCAAGCATTCCAAGTAACGGTGAATGAACTCACTAAAAGCTTGGAGTTCACACAAGGAGAAGTAGTGGACTTGCAGCACCAAACAAAACAGTTGGTAAATGATAAGGACAAAGAAGCCTTGATCAAGAAATTGACTGATGATATAAATGCAAGTGAGAAGATAATTCAAGAACTAGAAGAACGCTGCAATTACCAAGAGGATTATAGACGCCGAAATAATATCAAAATAGCTGGCCTAGAGGAATGTCAAGAATGTGAACCTGGGAACAGTCCACCATTCATGTCTCGAAGTTTTTGGAAGAAAAGCTTTAACTACCCAAGATCGAGCTGGGGCAGGGTTACCGAGTTGGACGACGACATGACAACAAGCCTCAGCCAATTATAGCCCTCTTCGTAAGATTTAGTGATCGTGAGGCAGTGCTCCGTAAAGCAGCTAAACTATGAGGTACAGGAATTTACATAAATGAAGATCTATGTCCAGCCTCGCAAGAAATAGGAACGAAGTTACCCTTACTCAAGCAGTCCAGGAGTGAAGGAAAAATAGCATACTTCAACTACACTAAACTAATCATCAAGGAAAGACCGGTAACGAGTAGGAACGATGATCTGAACGGTGGTGCTGTTGCTCGCTGCAGTCTTGGTGCTGGCGTTGGTGCAGAGGGAATCATCACTGGTGCCTTGCTTAGCGCAGTTGGCAATAGAAGTGCTGGTGATCCTGGTGCTGATGCAGGCTCCCTCATTGCTGATGGAGCAGTCGCTGGTGGTAGCACTGGTGTTGGTGAATGGACTGGTGGTGCTGGTGAGGCAGTTGCCACTCGCACAACCAGCAGGGAGGGAGCAAAAGGCGCCACAGGTACTACTGACGCTGCTGATATACCAGGTGTTGATGGATGTGCTCCTACGGGCAAGGAGGATGCTACCAGAAAGAATACAAGAGGATCTGAGAAATAAGTGACTAAGTAACAGTTACCTGGACTATTTTTTCTTTCTTTCTTCTTTTCTTTTTTATGTTAGGTAGCAGTAAATTTTTTCCATTTTATAGTCTTAATGATGCATAGCTTGTTAGGCTGGTGACAGATAATTACCATAACTATCCTCTAACAGTCATCGATAAAATGATGTGTAATCCGTTTCAGTACAACGAAAGTGACGAAGTAGACAATAACTTGATTGATAATTATTCAAATGAACTTACATACAACTACTATTTTTCTGATTCTGATTTACGGTTAAAACCTACTGATATCAGCATCAAATTGCTGTCATATATCATCAACAATGCTCCACTACATTTGGAATCAATATTTGACCAATGCTTAGATTCTCTAGGGATTAAGTTTGACATCATTGGATTATGTGAAACACGATTAAATGATAATGTGTAATCTTTATAATATAGGGGAGTATACAACATACTTTAAGAATAAGAATACCACTGGTGGTGGCGTAGCTATACTGTATACTTGCATAAGAAGTTCCAGGGTAATACAAATCAGAATATTTCACTCCAGTTAGATCACATAGAATCTTTATTCATGGGGATCACAAAACCACATAATTTCATAGTTGGAATGATATACAGGCCACCAAATAGATATATTGATGACTTCATAATTT
Organism: Coenobita brevimanus; assembly: GCF_032717465.1. Classification (NCBI taxonomy): domain Eukaryota; kingdom Metazoa; phylum Arthropoda; class Malacostraca; order Decapoda; family Coenobitidae; genus Coenobita; species Coenobita brevimanus. Next base: position 42,452,569 of record NC_136976.1, read on the forward strand.
CTTTGAAATATTTTAGTACAGATATCGGAAACCAGTATACCTTGTTATATTATGGGCGACTTTAACATCAACCTGTTAAAGTATAATCACAGCCATGTGCTGAATTTTGTTAATCTTTTTTTGCCCGTTTGTTTTTTCCTACGATACTTAAACCAACCCATGTCACGAGAACTTCAGCGACTTTATTGATCATACCTGAACAAATAATTTACAGAATTACCAGACCAGTGACATCCTATATTCTTCTTTGAGTGATCACTTTCCAGTATTTAGTTCTTTCTATGGTCGTTACCAAAACTGTCATGATCTTAAGATAATCAAAAGAACATTTACTGAAGTTTCAATAAACAGAATCAAAATAGAGCTGATGAACTATCAATGGAATGTAGGTGTGAATGACATAAATGTTGATGAAGATTATGATAAATATATGGAAGCCTTTTGAAAGTGCTATGATAATTTTCTAGTTAAAGGGTATAAAATCAAAGAAAAACATGTAGGTAAGCCCTATATAACTCCTGCGATTAAAATATCTATAAAGGAAAGAAATAGACTACAGAAGTTGTTCGCCAATTGGTCTCTCACATGAGTGCATTTTTAAGAGTTATCGTAATACATTAATATATGTTATTGGGACACCAATGAAAAATTATGTAAATTCAAGGCTGAGTAAAATGCAGGGAAGCCTAAGAAAACTTGGCAAGTTATAAATGATATAACTGCAAGAAACAAGTGTAGTCCAGCAACAACATTTTCACATAATGACTAAACCTTAAATAATAAACTCGAAATAGCAGAGGCTTTTAATATATATATATATATATATATATATATATATATATATATATATATATATATATATATTTATATATATATATATATATATATATATAATATTTTTGTGTCCGACTTTTGGCATAGGTTTCACAGCCTGCTCTCAAGGCCCAGTAGTCCTACATTCCATACACCTTCTACATATTACCACTTTGGCGCTAAAACTCACCATCCATATTGAATACATGCTAGGGCTGTCTCATACAGGACTGGTGTATTGGTATTAGCGGGGATATTTTTATGACACGTCGGTGGGTCTTCTGGTAAATTAGTAAAGTCTGATTTTAGGGTATTCAAATCCTTAAACTGTTCCCTGCCCCAGCCGGGATTTGAACTTTAGTCCGGTAGGACTGCAGGCCACCTCCCTACAGATTGAGCCACCGCCTCCCCCAAATTGCAATGTACCAATTAAATTAGCTCAGAATATACAACAGACATCCACCTCATTCAGAGAATATCTTCCAGAACCTGTTCAGCATTCATTTAACCTTGAACTAACAACTCTGCTTGAAGTAAAAGAAGTTATAAAGAATCTTAAGATAACATTTCCCGGCCATTATAATGTTAGCATAAAGATAATTAATGTTTGTTCTGATGAAGTTTTGCCTTATCTTGTTCACATAATAAATAAATCTTTTGGCAATGGTTCATTTCTTAAGCATCTTCAAATAGCAGGAGTTATTCCAGTCTACAAAAAAGGTGAGAAATCATTTTGCACCATTTATAGGCCAATATCAGTATTACCGACATTTAGTAAGATGTTTGAAAAAATTGTTGCAAGTAGAGTAATAAATTGCTTAAATGAACATTACTTATTAACTGATTGCCAGTACTGACTTCGTGCAAATTTTTCAGCAGAGCTTGCAATTCAAAACCTTTGTCAAACTTTTATAATGCTATAGTTAACAGAATGTATCATATAACTGTGTTTTGTGATTTATCAAAAGCCTTTGATACCGTTTCACACTCAGTATTGTTGCAGGAGTTGCTAGTTTATGGAATTCGAGATAAGGCTTATGAATGGTTCAATAGCTATTTAGGTCATAGACGTCAATATACTGTGTATGATAATAATGCACCACCTCTTAGACTTGTCAGATATGGTGTACCTCAGGGGTCAGTCCTAGGTCCAGTTCTATTCTTGTTGTTAAATGATATTGGTTGCTGCAGTGACAAGTTAAGTTTATACTTTTTGCTGATGATACTAATATTTTTTTTCAAGGAAATGACTTAGTAAACATACAAAATACTGTTAATATAGAATTAATTAATCTGTCTAACTGGATAAAATGTAATAAGTTAACCCTGAATCATAATAAAACTCAGTATATGATTTCTCATTCTTACAAGAATCTGTCGGGTAACATTACTATCAGCAGGGATAACATAACTTTAATGGAAGTGGATTAAACAAAATTCTTAGGAATTATTATTGATAATCAACTGAATTGGAAATACCATTTAAAATATGTAAAAATGAAAATTTCTAAGGTAATTGATGTTATGTATAAGGTGAGGGATCTTATGAGTATTGATTCATTAAAGCTTATTTACTATGCATTAGTCTATCCTTACTTTTTATTTAGATCCTTTATTTGGGATGGTGCTTATGAAACTCATTTAGAGTCTTTTTGTTGTACAAAAATAGTTACTAAGAATTATGACATACAATTCTAGCTATGAACGTACATCCCCTCTGTTTAGAGACAACAGATTTTTAAAATTACGTGAAATTATTGACTTGCAAACTAGTATATTTGTTTATAATGCAATGAATACATTTTCTGTTGACGGTGAATTTCAGTATGTCACTCAATATTTATCCTACCTGTCGACCGGATAACCTCAAAATTCCATTCTGTAGAACTTTTCTTGCTCAAAAAAGTATTGTTTACAGAGGTACCAGGTATTGGAATCAATTTCCACACGATATAAGTCAGGTAATATATCGACAGGTTTTAAATTAAAGTTAAAACAGAAACTGTTAGAAAGTTACCAGTAATTATTAAATCAATTTATACTGAATTCAACATTTAATATAATGTATGTTAATGAGTATATGAGAAGGTATAAGTATGTATTTGTTGGCGAGGACATGAAGATTGTGAATATGTACAACTATTCATGAGTCCCTGGTGTTTTATACGGTATGTATTTGTGGTAGGTGGGGGCGCTCACCATCCACTCACTCGATGTAGTGCTGCTCTCGGATGTCTGTCTTTTCCTCTCCATCCTTATTTCCTTCCATTCTCTTCTGTCTTTCTTTCCTTCATTCATTCCTTGTCCTTCTGCCTACGGGTGACTTTACACTCCCTCTTCTGTCTTTCCTTCCTTCATTCTTTCCACTTCCTTCAGCCTGTGGGTGACTCTATACTAAGTGACAAGCCAAATGGTTTCCTGTGCACCAGGTGGTAACCATATAACCAAATTTTGGCGCATGGTGGGTTTAGTGGGTAATTATTGCGCTCCAGTCGGATTGAGCCGGTGAAGGTTTATATCCAAGGGATGGTTGGGGTTGACTGCTCATGTAATGCCACTCAGGGATGAGTGAGGCTGGTCACTCTCATCTTAAATGTCGGGCCAACTGCCTAGCCCCGGGCTCCTACGCTCCTCATGGGGCAATGTAGGATTGGATGATGCATGGATGGATGGATGGATTTGTGTGTATGTGTGTATATATATGTTTTTTTTTTTTAGCTCAATCACGAATGCTCATTACTTAACTATTGCATGAGCTCCGTAAGAGTCTCGACTCATTGGACCTATATGTGTGTATATGTAAAATTTTCCAAAATTGTTATGTCTGTTGTGGACAATAAAAATATCAAAATATCAAAAAAATACTACCCACTTGTAAAATACAAAGGGATAATCCCAAATTAAGAAAGACCAAAGAAGAATATTTCATAAATATTTTCAAACCATAAATAGAGATTTATGAAGTACTACCCCAATCTTGGTTACGAATTTGAAGCTTCCAACAAAGCCAACAAGGACAAAACGCCGAATTAGAAGCTTCAAACTTTTTGTTTTCGTACAAGGAAACTTACCCCGTGGGACAATTCTCCTGCCGAGAGTCAGTGGTTATCCTAGAGTCGAAGCAGAAATACCTCTTCTCGTAGGCACTATAATAAGTTTAATACTAGTAAATATATAGTAAACTTGAGAAATGCATTTAGTTAATATTGGAATATATAAATAAAAGAGTTTAATAGAAAGCCTTGATTTTTTGTGACCATTATCTTTAACTGATAAATACATATTTTTAAACTAATAAGGAATATCTGACCCACGTGTTTCCTGTTTACATGCATGTTGTGGAGTTCTCTTGTTAAACGCCACAATTTGCATATACTGTACACTGCATAGCTGTCTGTTCATCTACCTACCTATCTATCTGTATCTATATCTGTCTATGTATCTTTCTCTCTATGTATGTGTATATATCTATCTGTCTATCTATCTATCTGTCCATCTATCTATCTATCTATCTATATATATAATGTGTGTGTGTGTGTGTGTGTGTGTGTGTGTGTGTGTGTGTGAAAGTAAATATTTTAGTTCAATTATTCTTCTGTTACTGTTCAACTACCTCACCAGAAATGTTGAAAGTTTACAGCAAAACGAAATTATGATGGTAGGCGTATGTACAAACGCTCACTCGCTCGTCACGCTCTCACAAAGCGCACTTTACTGGTATTATAATGCAGTGTTTGCGGTAGATGAGAACATTTATATGCACGGGGTGGATGAAAGAGTTATACGTACCGAGACAGTAAATGAGGGTGAACTTATGGTATGTATACTGCGTGAGTGAAAGAGTTTATATATATATATATATATATATATATATATATATATATATATATATATATATATATATTTGTGGACAGTATATATATATATATATGTTTACAGTATATATATATATATATATATATATATATGTGTAAAGTATATATATATATATATATATATATATATATATTGTTACATAGCCTATGATTTCATCATCCTTTGTGTAATTTTAACGCACAGTTGCTGCATGTATGATCACGAGCGTGTTCTGCCTCAGTCCCCCCCTTCTACCGTTATAGTAGAGTAAGTCGTCCTTTCTGTTATTCAGTGCGGTATTGTCGACCGTTTGTCCCCATCGCTTCATTTGCGCGTCCTTATTACAAGTTGTATCAAGCTCTGCTGGCCCCTATATAATGAGCTCAGTCTCTGCATCATGGCCACTTAGATCTGCTCCTCATTTTGTTCACATCTCTGTCCTCCCCTGTACAGATATTATTATTGTGAGTGCTCAAGAAGTCTCCAACCATCTAGCAGCTGTGTGTAATTTGAGTATAACTGTTGTTGCATTTTTTCTTGTACTGTATAGCATAAGTTTAATTTGTAGGCCTAGTGAAGTTTTTGTAATTCGTGTGGGGTTCTTTATGTCAGTCATTTTTGATAATAGTTTGTATCTGTAATTATTTATCTGGCATTCACTGAGTATTATCTGGTATCTCATTTTATCAGGGCTGACTTAGATAAATTTACTCTTGCTAATTTCGTGTTAATAGAGGCTATTGCAGTTAACCATATATTTAACCTGTTTTTGCCATTACATTATCCTTATGAGTCCTGAATGTTTTGTTGTTAATTTAAGCATTAAACTTTAACTTGTAATTTTACCTAACTCTTTTGTTTTGAACCTGGAACTTTACGGGACAGTGGTGATTTTTAGCATTCTCACTTAAAGTGTACGTTATCTTTCTCTGTTCCGTAACATAAATTTGGCGACCTCATATCAGGATGTTCAGGATATTATCATAAGGATATTGTTTGATATTTTGTGACTGTGATATATTCATGATGGCTACTATTTCTACACTTGATGAAGCCAAAGATTTTTTGTCAAATGTGCAAACAGTGTGTGATATAGAAAACAGAACAAAGAATGAACTTAAGCTTGTTGCTCAACAATTGGGAATTGCAGTTCACTCTCATCATTCTAAAGATCAAATTGTTGGCATGATTAATAAAAGCTTGTTTAATGTAACTCCTCCAAATGAGCAAACGCAGATTGAATTAGCTAAGTTACAGCTAGCTCTGCAGGAGGCTAAGGCTAAGGAGGCGGAGTCTCGTGTTAAGGAAGCACATGCTCGTATTGAAGAGGCACAGGTACAGGCTCAGGCACAAATTGAACTTGCCAGGATTCAGGCAGACCATGAGTATCGCATGAAACAAGGTGGAACTGGATCATCTAGCTCTGATGATTTTGATGTGGCTAAAAATGTTAAACTTGTCCCTCCTTTTAATGAATCTGATTTAACAAAGTATTTTCAGTTGTTTGAGAGGGTAGCTACAGGTTTTAATTGGCCTAAGGAGTATTGGCCAGTACTCCTTCAAACTGTTCTCACCGGTAAAGCTCAAGTAACTTATGCATCTTTGCCTCAGGATCAGTCTGATAATTATGATGTAGTTAAGAGCTTGATTCTTAAGGCCTATGAGCTTGTTCCTGAAGCCTATAGAGTAAAATTTAGGACAACTTACAAGCAAGATAAGCAATCCCATGTTGAGTATGCAAAAATCAAAGAAGATTTGTTGGAGCAGTGGTTAAATTCTAAGAATGTGGATTCTGATTTTGACAAATTTAAGCAGATGATTTTGCTGGAGGACTTCAAAAGGTGTATTTATAAAGATGTAAGCCTATATCTTGATGAGAAAAGAATAGATAATTTGTCTGATGCTGCAGTTTTACCTGATGAGTATGTTCTCACTCACAAGAGATATTTTAGAGGAAAAAGGAAAGCTGAGAGTCAGTACGTTGCCTCTACTCAGAGTACAGGTAACAGGAAAGAGAATAAGGATGATGTTTCTCAGGAAGTAAATACCAGCTTCACCTCTAGATTTCAGAAAAGTAAATGTACTTATTGTAGTAAGCTTGGTCATACTACGGAGAGATGTTTCAGGAGACAGCGTGATGTGAACAAAAAGGAGTCTTTAAATATTCAGTCAATTGGTCTAGTGTCCACTCTTGAGAGTTCCCAGAATTCTTTAACTGAGTTAACTGAACCTGCTTTGAGGGGTAACTTAAATTCTCATGATGGAGCTCCTCTTTGAGCAGTAACGTGGGTGACACTCTCAAGAGTTCATGTGCTAATTTCCTGTCTGATGGTTTTGTCAGTCCTCTGGACAGTAATGACAGGAAATCAGTTCAAATATATCGTGATACAGGTGCTTGCCAATCCCTTATGCTGACCAGTGTTCTAGGCTCTAATTTTAATTCCTCTGATGAAACTGTAATCTTACAAGGTGTAGGGAATAATTACTTCTCTGTTCCTCTGTGCAGAGTGAATTTAGAGTCTGGTTTTGTTAATGGTTCTGTTATGGTTGGGTTGGTTGAGACACTCCCAATGTCAGGTGTAACTTTCTTACTTGGAAATGATATTGGTGGAAGTCAAGTGTGTCCAGCTCCTCAGTTGTCTAGTGAGCCAGTGGCTGTGTCCCGGGATTGTGATGTCCCTGATGTGTTCCCTGCATGTGCTGTCACTAGGGCTAAGTCTAAAGTTACTGGTGATTTAGAGGATAATGATGATGATGATGTTATCCTAGCTGACACTTTTCTTGCTAATTTGGACCACTCACCAGATGAGGCAGTACCCCGTAGTGTTGATAATTTGTCTCGTCAAGAGTTGGTTGAGTTGCAGGTTGCTGACCCTGAGTTGAAAGGTCTAGCTAACTCTGCTTACAGTGAAGAAGAGTCAGCCGGTGCTTCTACTTGTTATTATGTAAAGTCAGGAGTACTTATGAGGAAGTGGAGACCCCCAACAGCATCAGCCGACTGTGAATGGGAGGTTGTACATCAAGTTGTCATCCCTCGTGTTTGTAGGCAGGATATCATTCGAGTGGCTCATGATTCCAGTTTGGCAGGACACCTTGGAGTGAGGAAGACTGTGGCACGCATTTTGAAACACTTCTACTGGCCAGGTATCTTCAGGGATGTTTCCTGGTATTGTAAGTCTTGTCACACCTGTCAAGTTGTGGGAAAGTGTAATCAGACCGAAAAGGTTGCACCTCTAGTTCCCATTCCTCCTTTTGAGGCGCCTTTCACCCGTGTGTTGGTGGATATTGTGGGCCCTCTTCCTAAGACTTCTTCAGGATTTTCTTATGTGTTGACCATGATTGATATGGCTACTCGTTATCCTGAAGCCATTCCACTTAGAAACATCTCAGCAAAGAACGTGGTTAAGGAAATGCTAGGGTTCTTCACAAAGTTTGGTCTGCCCAAGGAGGTACAGTCAGACCGAGGAAGTAATTTCATGTCAAATTTTTTCAAGCAGTCTCTGAAAGAGTTGGGCATCTCCCAGATCACGTCTTCAGCTTACCATCCCCAGACCCAAGGAGCGTTGGAGAGATATCATCAAACACTCAAATCGATGCTCAAGAAATACTGTTTGGAACATCAGAAAGACTGGGATAAAGGTCTTCCATTCGTTGTGTTTGCTGCAAGAGAATCTCCAAATGAATCACTGGGCTTCTCACCTTTTGAACTACTGTTTGGCCATGAAGTAAGAGGACCCCTTAAGCTACTCAAGGAATGCTGGCTGTCGGAGGAAGATGACGTCAACCTGCTGGAGTATGTGATGAATTTCAAAGAACGGCTGTCCACTGCTTTACAGCTGGCGAGAGAGAATTTAGGAGCTGCTCAGGAGAAGATGAAGACTTGGTATGATAAGAAGTCCAGGCTACGCCACTTTCAGCCAGGAGATCAGGTTTTGATTCTGCTACCAGTTCATGGGCAACCTCTTCAAGCCAAGTTTAGTGGCCCTTATTTCGTGGAGAAGAAACTCAGTGATGTCAACTATGTCATCGCCACACCAGATCGTAGAAAGAGCAAGCAACTATGTCACATCAACATGCTAAAGTTATATCACAGGCGGGACGAAAATAATCCAGTCTGCACTGTAGCTGTTCCACCCGAGTCTGCAAGTGAAGCTCTCCCATGCAGTATGAGCCTGAGTGATAGTTTGGGGAAGAATCCTGATATCATGAATGATCTCCAGACTAAGCTTTCTCATCTACCACCCAAGGAAAGGCAGGAGTTTTCGGCATTACTGCAGGAGTACCCGCAAGTGTTCCGTGCCACTCCAGGAAGAACCACTGTGTTGATGCATGATGTCGATGTTGGAGACGCAAAGCCAATTAAATTGCCTCCTTACCGTGTGAACCCAGTGAAAGTTCCTCTCATCCAGAAGGAGCTTGGCTACCTGTTGGACCACAAGATGATTGAGCCCTGTCAGAGCGAGTGGAGTTCTCCTGTCACTCTAGTCCCTAAGCCAGGTGGGTCACAGAGGCTTTGCATCGACTACAGACGTGTTAATCAGATAACCAAAACAGACACTTACCCTCTCCCTCGTGTGGAAGATTGCATAGACAAGATCGGAAAGGCTAGGTACATAAGTAAGTTTGATTTGTTAAAGGGATACTGGCAAGTACCTACGACTGAACGTGCTAGGGAGATCTCATGTTTTGTAACATTAGGAAAGGCTTTTGCATGTTCAGTAATGCCGTATGGTATGAAGAATGCACCAGCCACATTTCAGAAGCTCATGAATGTTGTAACAGAGGGTTTGGCAGGGTGTGTTGTTTATATTGTTGATGTATTAATCTTCAGTGACAACTGGAAAGATCACCTATGCCATGTCAGTAAATTTCTTGACCGTTTAGTTCATGCTAATCTTGTAGCTAATTTATCAAGGTGTGAGTTTGGTCAAGCTAAAGTTCAGTACCTTGGGTATGTAATTGGTGATGGACATGTTGCACCACCAGGAGCTAAGGTTCAGGTTATAAGTGATCTTCCCAGACCTAAAAGTAGGAAAGAGCTACAAAGATTTTTGGGAATGGTAGGTTATTACAGGAGATTTGTTCTTAACTTTTCTATTCTTGTATCACCACTTACAGACCTACTGAAAAAGGGAGTTGAATTTGTCTGGACCGATAACTGTGAATCCTCTTTCAACAAACTTAAAGCTATTCTATTAAGTCAGCCAGTGCTCGCTACTCCAAATTTTGCTAAGCCTTTTAAGATGGCTGTTGATGCAAGTGATACAGGAGCTGGGGCTGTTTTGCTGCAAGAGGATGATCAGGGTATTGAACATCCTGTATCTTATTACAGTAAGAAGTTCACTCCACCTCAAAAGAACTACTCAACTATTGAGAAAGAGCTTTTGGCCTTGATTTTGGGTTTACAGCATTTTTCATTTTATTTGTGTTCTGGTTTTGACCCCATAGTCATTTATACCGATCATAACCCACTGAAATTCCTTAGTAAGTTTAAAGATAAAAATCAGAGATTGACAAGATGGAGTCTACTTCTTCAGGAGTATTCATTAGACATACAACATGTCAAGGGGAAAGAAAATGTTATTGCAGATTGCTTATCCAGACTTTAGACAGATTGTTTTAGAGTAATAAGAAATTTCCTTTGTAAATTTCTTTTTTCTTTGTGGGGAGGTGTTACATAGCCTATGATTTCATCATCCTTTGTGTAATTTTAACGCACAGTTGCTGCATGTATGATCACGAGCGTGTTCTGCCTCAGTCCCCCCCTTCTACCGTTATAGTAGAGTAAGTCGTCCTTTCTGTTATTCAGTGCGGGATTGTCGACCGTTTGTCCCCATCGCTTCATTTGCGCGTCCTTATTACAAGTTGTATCAAGCTCTGCTGGCCCCTATATAATGAGCTCAGTCTCTGCATCATGGCCACTTAGATCTGCTCCTCATTTTGTTCACATCTCTGTCCTCCCCTGTACAGATATTATTATTGTGAGTGCTCAAGAAGTCTCCAACCATCTAGCAGCTGTGTGTAAATTGAGTATAACTATTGTTGCATTTTTTCTTGTACTGTATAGCATAAGTTTAATTTGTAGGCCTAGTGAAGTTTTTGTAATTCGTGTGGGGTTCTTTATGTCAGTCATTTTTGATAATAGTTTGTATCTGTAATTATTTATCTGGCATTCACTGAGTATTATCTGGTATCTCATTTTATCAGGGCTGACTTAGATAAATTTACTCTTGCTAATTTCGTGTTAATAGAGGCTATTGCAGTTAACCATATATTTAACCTGTTTTTGCCATTACATTATCCTTATGAGTCCTGAATGTTTTGTTGTTAATTTAAGCATTAAACTTTAACTTGTAATTTTACCTAACTCTTTTGTTTTGAACCTGGAACTTTACGGGACAGTGGTGATTTTTAGCATTCTCACTTAAAGTGTACGTTATCTTTCTCTGTTCCGTAACAATATATATATATATATATATATATATATATATATATATATATATATATATATATATATATATGGAGAGTGAATGGCAGTTGATGTCGAAGGACGCTGTATGAATTCATATAATTTTAGGGAGAGAGATAAGTATGCAACAGGAAGTTAAAAGATTATTATTAGCTATACAGGCTATACAAGTCAATAGTGTGTGAATGAGTGGAAGGTGTATGAAAAGGAATACTGGAATAGTACATTCTCCTGTAAACAAGTAATAAATGACAACAGAATATACAGAGAAGTAGTATAAATTATTTATAGTATAGAGGGATTGTAAATCAATCCGACCATAAGTGAAACGCGACAACAAAGAACGGTAATGTCTAACTGGCGTTAAAAAGGAAATATGTAAACTTCACAGGCAAGCGAAAGACAGACATGGAGGGAGGTTGGACAAGTATATACTTAGCGATAAATGGGAAGATATACAAGCATACAAACCACGAATGAAAAACATATTTACAATGGGGAAATGCAAATAATAAGCGGAATAGATGGTTATGTAATTTGCACAAACAGTGAGTTACAAGTGAATGTATACGTTATAAAGGAAGTAGTGCTTGCCTGAAAAAAATTTGTGGGGCTATCTAATAGCCTTTCCATCACAGAATTTTTGTAAATACCGCTATTGAGTTCACATTGACCAATTCTTACAACAAAGTCGAAATAAAACTATTTCTGCATATTTCAGCGTGTCGCGATTTCCGACCTTTTGCGCCGTCGTGTCGTGCGCGATTACCTTTTTTTTCGACGTTTCCTGGACTTATCCGGACTTAGTCCAAACGAATTAGGTCGATATCTATTACCCTTCTCATGAAAGAAAAAACAAACGCACGGACACACACACGCACACGCAGGTTGACTTTATCTATCTATCCATCCGTCATCCAATCCTACGTTGCCCCATGAGGAGCGTAGGAGCCCGGGGCTAGGCAGCTGGTCCTGACATTTAAGATGAGAGTGACCAACCTCACTCATCCCTGAGTGGCATTACGTGAGCAATAAACCCCGACCACCCCTTGGATAGAAACCTTCACCGGCTCAATCCGATTGGAGCACAATAATTACCCACTAAACCACCAGGCGCCAAAATTTGGTTATATGGTTACCACCCAGTGTAGTAAATAGTTTCCTGGTGTACAGGAAACTGTTTGGCTTGTCACTCAGTGTAGAGTCACCCATAGGCAGAAGAAAGAGGAAAGAATGAAGGAATGAAAGACTGAAGAGGGAGTGTAAAGTCACCCGTAGGCAGAAGGACGTGGAAAGAATGAAGGAAAGAACGATAGAAGAAGATGGAAGGAAAGAAGGATGTAGGAGAGGACAGGGCAGACATCCGAGAACAGCACTGCATTGAGTGAGTGGATGGTGAGCGCCCCCACCTACCACAAAGGTTGACTTAATTTTTTACATATATTACTTGTGTTGAAACTGAAGTTGTATGGCATGTAAGAGGAGCAGACTGTGAAATCTATGCTAAAAATTGAAAAAAAAATAATAATAATAATAATTACTAGCACATTTACACCATAGAGATAGTGAGTGAAAGGTGAATGTCATGTTGGAGTACAGGTGGTGGTGAGAGGGTCGCTGGCACTTATTTGTAACATGATATACCTTATTTTATTAGACGTGTTGGCAGTGGCAGACACACAGCCCTAAGTCTACTAATACCACAGCCTACCCTCCATCAGCCAGAGGACGTCATTTTTAGCTTCTTCGTCCTTTGTACAGACGATTCTATTCAGCTCATGAGAGACTTGTCGAACTAGAAGGGTTCGATGCAGCCTTCATTAACTCTTCCAGCACGAGCAGTCTTTCCTGAAACTATGTGATAGCAGAAATAAACTAAAATAGACATCATCGTAGAAAAGGAGTTAAACCTGCATTCAACCTCATCCTAAGTCACACACAGTAACCCCCCCCCCCTTCTCTCTCTCTCTCCTTCATTTCTGCCATTCACTCTCACTTGTTTATATCTCGCGCATTTTATTTCCACTTTCCTCTCTATCGACTTTCCCTTTCTCTTTCTGACACTGCCCTACTTCTCTCTCTGACACTGCCCTACTTCTCTCTCTCCCCTCTTCTACAGTATATATCCACTTCCTCTCCTTCGTCTTTCATTCTTTTCCTTGCAACGTCGGATCTCTCTTTCCATCCCTTCCTCTCTATCTTCATTTCCTCTCCTTCGTCTCTCACTTTCCCATTCTCCCATTATTTTGATTTTCTGCCTTCGCTTTGCTCACCTAGCTCTCTTACCGCCTCCCATTTCTTTTTAGCCTACTGATACCGTATTCTCTCTCTCTCTCTCTCTCTCTCTCTCTCTCTCTCTCCTTTTTTATAACCCCACTTTTCTCTACTTTTGTCACCCCCTTTCTCTTCTTGCTAGTTTTCCTCTCTCTCCCTTCCTCTCCATATTTCTGCTGCCTCCTCTTCACCTCTCCTTTCTCCTTCTCTTACTGTTATATATTTCCCATCCTCCCATCCTCTGTCAGTATCTCGCCCACCTCTACTTTGTCTCTGTCTCTTTCTCATATTACTCTTCTTCCCCCTCCTTCTATATCTCCACTTCCTCTCATCCATCTCTTCCCTTCTCTTCCTCTCTTTGTTATATATCTCGCTCTCCCTCCCTCTCTCTTTAAACTCAGTCTCTCCTTTGTATCCCTTACGGCTATATTTCTCTCTGATTCACTTCCAAGTCTTCAGTACGTATGAATTGCCTTTGTCTTCCTTCTTTGGCTGTTATTGTTATTATTATTATTATTCTCTTTCGCCTCCCTGTCCCCCGACCCCAGACCGCCATGTCCCTCACAGTTTGTTTGTTTTCCCGCAACTTTGGTCAGACTTCGCTCAGTTTTTCCTCTTCTTTTTCCCACTTTCTCTCATCAAAGTTTCATTTATCAGTTTTCAGGCCTGAGGGGTGGATGAGGATTCAGGGGAGGATGGAAACTATTGAAGGGATTGATGGATGAATGAATTTGTTTAAAGAATGTAGATATGGATGGAAAACTGGAGAAATGGAGAACTAAATGAGAAAAAAAAAAAAAAATAGAAGAGCAAAATTTGGGAGCTGAAGAACTGATGTAGCAGTGCAGTATAATTTTATGAAAGGATTTATAGATCAGTGAATTTAAGTATGGATGACGGGTAAAGATAAAAGATGCGATTGAGATATAAATTACTAGGAACTGGCGACTGGGGAGATGAACATAAAATGGAAATAGAAGTTTCTTAATGGAACTGATGAGTGGATGTATACCTTTGTGGATCTGGGTATAATGGTAGTCAGCCTAAGAAGGAGAGAGAGAGAGAGAGAGAGAGAGAGAGAGAGAGAGAACTGGTCGACTACACGGTGGTGGAAAAAGAAAAGAAGTACAGCAGGAATGTTGGGTGTTTGGAGAAATTAATTCCTTCGCCCGGAGTGTTAAGATATAACTTTGCTAATGATATGTACCCCACCGATACTTCCCTAAATTTGTGACCTCACCCGACCACTTCATTCTCTCCCTTCTTCCTGAATTCTTCCTTTTCTCCTCCTTTCCTGACGTCTAATTTCTTCTCTTCTTCTTCTCTAAAGTTTTTTTTTTTTTTCTGACATCTACCTTTTATCATCTATTCCCGACGTCTTGCGTACTCCTCATCTCTTCATGACGCCTTGTAATTTTTTCCCAATGCCTTCTTTTTTCTCTCAAGTTTTTTCAAACATCTTTCCCCTCTCATCTCTTCTTGAAGTCATCTCCTCATCTCTTCCTGACGTCTCCTTCTCATCTCTTCCTAAGATCTGCCTATTCTTATCATATCTTTCTCATGTCTCCTTTTTCTCATCTTTTCCTGACGTCCTGGTATCCTCATCTCTTCCTGACATCTACCTATTCTCATTATCTCTTTCTGATGTCGTCCCCTCATCCTTATTTTTTCCTTACGTCTACGTCTGCTTATCACATCTTACTGGCGTTTGCCTGTCTTCATCATCTCCTCCTAACGTTTATCACTTGGCCTTTATTTTCTTCCTGGCGTATTCCAGTTCACCTTAGCTCCCTCTCACTATAGTATTAGCACACTCAGTGACTGCTTTCTCCTAACCCCATCAGTCTGGTGAAGTATTAACTTTATTCCGCGTAAGTACGGACGATGGTGTTCAAGTTAGGAAAATACTAGTACTGAATGGAGTCGTCAGGAGGTTGCACAATTAGGTTGAGAAGAGGAGGAGGAGGAGGAGGAGGAGAAGAAGGAGAAGAAGAAGAACTCAGAGACTGCAGCTGCCACTTCCACCAGCTGGTCTAAAGGCTGAATATTTCACTTTGCCCTGTGTTCTTGACCTTCGACGGAGTACTCTCGAAATAGAATAACATCATCCTTGCCTAACCCTTAAACCTTCCACCAGGTTTGGTTCAAATCAAAATAATATCTATCTGTCTATCTATAGGCTATATATATTTGTTGCCCCTGCCCAATGACCTTAACAAATGGCTTGTCCTTGTGACTTTGACCTTTGCCTGTGTGTTTTCAGAATCGAAACCCTTTATCCTTGTTTTAACTTTAGCCCAGCCACAAAGTTTAGTCTACACAGAAAAGAAATTAAGTTGACCTTGTCGTTAGGCCACTACCATTGGTGTACTGTGCCCATTGACGTAAGACCATCCTCTTGGGGGATTCTTATCTCATCCATCGAATTTAATCCAAACACAGACACAAGAGCCGAACTTTGGCCTTGCCCTGTGACCCTGACATTGGACTGACTGTTTCTAAAATCAATTGCCTTCGGTTTCGCCTGACCCATAACCCTTCGCCCAAGTTTAGTTCAAACCAAATCTGAACAGTTTGAGTTGACCCGGACCTATGACCTTGGCCTTTGGTTTTTCCTTGTAACCTTGACCTCTGACTTTTCCCAAAATCCATTTTTTCTCTTCCTACCTAATCCCAAACATTTCTATAATATCTGATCCAAATCGGATAAAATTTATTTAAGTTGGCTTTGCCCTGTGACCTAGAACTTTGTCTTATTGACCTAAAAGCAATACATTTACTCTCAAGTTGACCTTCGACCCTTCAGCAAGGTTTATGAAAAATCGGATCAGAAGTTTCTGAATAATTTTGTCAACATACACATAAGAGTCTAACTTTGACCTTGCTGTGTGACCTTGTTCTCAAAACTGAATGACTTCATTCTTGTCTTACTTTGATCTCATTCCGAAATGTTTGTTTTGTTTAAGCTAGATAAAAACTTGATGTTGCTAGGACAGACTTTGACCTAACCCTGTGTCCTTGACCTTTGACCATTTGTTCTAAAAAAGAATCCGTTTTCTCATTTGCTAACCCCTACACCATGTTTATTTAAAATGGGATAAAAATTTATTTGTATTAACACACCCACACCCACACCCACACACACTCCCACCCACCCACCCACCCACCCACACAAACACACACACACACACACACACACACACACACACACACACACACACACACACACACACATGCAAGCACTCACGCACGCACACACACGCACGCACACACACACACACACACACACACACACACACACACACACACACACACACACACACACACACACACACAACACAACACAACACCCCCATGCAGCTTCACTCACCTTGATCCCCCTGCAAATCTCCCTTAATCTCTACCCTTACCTAAGCCCTCTTTCTCTCCCTGGCCCCGACCCCTCTTCACCACCGTCTCCTGGCCCCACCTAGGGATTAGTTCGCGCTCCGGACAGAGTGGGCTGGGCCTTTGGGAGTGAGCCTGGGTATTAGTGCTGCTTGGTCAGGCTACAGTTTGCCCCACTCCGAACGTACAGCAAGAAAAAATTTGTCTATACTTTTCTTTTTTTTTCCCTCCCTTAACATTGCCCGGATTTTCGTCATTTCACAACTTATTTCATATAGTTAAGTGGCGGAAAGTGTTACAGCTCTACATCCTATTCGTAGCACTTCTTTGTAGCAAAAATCTGGTGTCAACTTAATGTTACAACTCAACAATCCAGTTGAAGAGATGGCAATTATAGGCTAAGTTTGAGTAAAGAGAATATAATGTTGCACCTACTTTGTCTCACCACTTCTTAATATTATAATGGGAAAAAAATATCTCCAAGTGTTTCAACTGTTCTAATTTTCACTTTCCTCTTAAGGCTAATATTCCTAACCCGATAGAGAGTGTACATGTTCTGCTCATAATGAGAAGATTCTCTTTGATATGATGCATCAGGGAGGAAAGCGACGGACATACCCTTTGTGTGAGGCAAACGCGGTTGAACAGCAAACTTTTCTTCCCAGCCTAAACACACACACACACACACACACACACACACACACACACACACACACACACACACACACACACACACACACACACACACACACACACACACACACACACACACACACACACACACACAATATGAAATAGACATAACCAGAGTAAGGACGTGAAATGACGCTGATGGAGTAAGGTGTATCTGCTGCACATATGTACAGACTGTAACGCACAGTGGTATGTACACTGACCCTCACTCAACAGGACGTCAAGAGATACATACAAATTAAAGACTGTCAGCATTCCCAAGGGAGCGGATGATGGTTTCCACGCAGCTGCAGTACATTGAGATAATTCTGCCAGTTACCATGACGATTGATGAACAGACAAGAGCACAGGATCCCCAGATTTATGTGTTTGTGTGGTTTGATCTCTAGCCCCCAAATGGGTGGCCCAAGTGAAAGAAAATTACAAAAAGGGTGACTAGGAGTATTTGACTAAGTGTAAACCGTGCAAGTTTGAACCGAACTGATGAAGAATTAAAGATTTTACTGAAAGCACAGAGAAAATGTTTCGAATAACCAAAGAAGCAATAATCTGAGTAAATGCAATAGATGTCCACACTGTGGACTCACTGTGGAGACCTAACAAGCATGTACACACACAAACAAAGTCATCCACAGATGATCGAGTAAAAACACGCAGACTCATGTTTGCAAACAAGCGCGCGCGGGTAGACAGACAGACAGACACACACACACACACACACACACACACACACACACACACACACACACACACACACACACACACACACACACATACATACACACACACACACACACACACACACACACACACTCACTCTTTTTCGCTGCTCAAGACGTTCATAATACCATACTTTTGAGATTTTTTGATATAGACTTCAAAATATCAAATAATATTCCTCATTAGGTCTTCACTCGGAATTGCAGATAATACGTGTATATTTTCAAAACCACTCCAGTTTCAAGGTATGTGCCTCAGTCCACGTTACTACTTAGCTCTCTTCGTTTGTATCAATGATAGTTGTATTTTCATCTTAAATGTGACTCTTCAGACAAAACTCCCTTTATTTCTATCGAACTCTAGCTTCATCCTTTGTTTCACTTTCACCACTTTCCTTTTTCATTTTTTTAAAAGATACCTGGTCATCTCTAGGAACGACACTATCCTTCTTCCTCTCATTAAGGATTCTTCGGACGTATGCTGCTAAACTCAGGTAGACTTTCGGGAAGCCCCTTTTTATGGTCCTGACGGTTCCGCATCTGTCTTGTAGTTTTTCATTGGTTTCTTTCCTTCTTCCCTAGTTCCTTTCACTCTCACTTCCTCCTCCCATCCTTTCACACTCGATCTTTTTCTTTCATCTCCTTTTTTAGGCTCCCCTGTCCCTTTTCTTCTTTTTTTCTCTATTCTCTTCTTTCATTTCCAACTTCCTTGTTCTTCCTTTCTCATATCAGTTGCCATGCCTTCTTCAGATTCTTATGTCGTTCATTACTTTTTCATCCTTCTTTAATGACTGGTGATACTCGAATGCCCATACTTTGAATCCGTTTTGTTGTCCTTAGTGCTACGGTTTATTCATACTGCCCCCAGACAAGTTTATTCAATTCAGGAGGAACGAACGTCTTATACTGAAGGTGTTTCTCGATGATATGTGGAACGCCTACAGTTTGAAAAATCTATCCAAAGCTGAAGCAACTCCCCAGGAGGTGGCAAGAATAAAAACGAAAAGGACATGCCCGGGATAAGTGGGTTTCATGCACTGACAATAAAACACAACGTCATGTGTTTATTCCATGACAGTTGCCGGACTCAGCAGTATACTGCAGGATGTAAAGTGCTCAGAACACAGCATAGATGTTTGCATTAACCTGTATTCTTGCTGCTTCCGGACAGTTGCTTGTAGCGTAGAAGTAGCTGCTCAGAATGGAAGGGTTAGCATAACGTTCATTAAAACCTTCATTCTCAGAGGACTCACATAGACTGTATAAAATCGCTTGTTCGGCAGCCAGAACATAAAAGAAATCCCTGTGGTGAAAAGGGCTATTTTCCCGCATCTTAAGAACACGAGTTCACTGAATAGTCAACCAGATCTTTGCTTCCGTATTTCTCTTTTAATTTTTTTGCCTGTTCTTTTTGGCTGGCCTTTCTTAGACACTCAGAAATCATAATCAAGTGCTATCTTCCAAATCCAGTTTTGCAAGAATCATTGGGATTGTTGGCGCTTGTTTTCCCTTATACTCTGTCTGGCCCACTCACTTCTTGTTCACCATTTAACTATTTCCCTGACCTTGATCCCTCTACTGTGTCTTTCTCTTCTCACTTTAGTTGTCTCTGCAACTTTCCCTCTTGTACGCCTTCTCTCTTTTTTTATTGCGTCCCGATCATTCCTTTTTCTTAGCCTCATCTTAACCCTTCCGTCGCCTTTATCCCTCTGCTCCCATGTACTGTACTTTTTATTATATCCTTTCTTTGACCTATGTTCTCTTTTCATTTCCTGTGTCCTCTTTCCAGCTTACCGTATTCTTCGTTGTTTTCTTTCAGTCTCCTCTTCAATTTTTTCTCTTTTGCCCTCTTCAGTTATTTTTTCCTCCATCCATTTTCATCAGCTGTGTTCTCCCCTTTTCACTAATTCATTCGTTTTGCAGTTTTACTCCCTCCCTTCCTACCCCTCTCGTCCCATCACATTCAGGTTCTGTTCTCCTCTTCCCACTTTCTTTTTCTCACCCTCCATTCCTCCCTAGCTCAATTCTTTTCCCTTCAGTTTTCTGCTTTTGCCTTCCCTCTCCACTTCATTCTATCACAGCTTTCCTTTTCTTGCTCTCCATTTTGTCTCACCAATTTTTTCCTTTCTTTGTCATTCCTTTCCTTCATGCCTCACTTACTCCTTGTGTCCAATTTTAGCCTTTGTTTTCCCGCTTCACTTCTCTGTTTTCCTTTCTTTTCCTTAGTCCACTTTGGTGACTCTCCCTTTTATTGCTTTCTCTCCTGCTTCCCTTTCCATTTGCCATTTCCTTTTTCTTCCTTTCTGTGGGTATTTTTTTTCGTTCACTTTCCGTTTCCTTCTTGTTTTCTAATTTCCGTTTTTGTGCCATCTCTAGTTTCTGCCCTCACTCACGATAGTTTTCTTCCTCTGTCACATATTTCCTTTCCTTACGTGCTTTCCCCTTCTCTCCATCTTTACATTCGTTGTCTCTTAAACTTAGTAAACGTCTCCACCCATCCTGTCTCTATTGTACAACCTTTTCTTTTCCTATTTTCTTCCATCTCCCTTTCCCTTCGTATCATCTTACCTTTATGTTTTGTTTTCTCTCTTCAATGTATTTCCCCTTTGTTGCTGACTCCCTCGTACATCCTCTTCACTCCCTTTCACTTTCCTCTTTTCACCCTTTCTTCTTTCTAGTTCCCACCTCTGTTGCCCTCCTCCCATCCTTCGTCCTTCTTCGTCATTCTTATTTCTATTCAGTTCTTCTTCACTTCGAATATTTTCTTTCACGACATCCGCATATCTTCTTCTGTCGTCGCCACTACTCTCCATCCTTTTCTTTCTCTCCTGCCTCCCCCTTCTCAGTCCTTCCTCCCCTTCCCTGTTACCCAATCTCTCTTTTCTAGTAACCCCTTCTCAACTCCCTCCCCCTATCTCTCTCTCTTTTCTCTCACCCCCCCCCCCACACCTCGCCACAACACAGAGAGGGGTGTAAATGCTGCAACTCCAGTTTCCTGCATTTTTCAATAAAGCTTTCGGGGGAGAGAGTCGTGGCGAACACTGAAGAATAGGTTGTCACTTGATCCTTGTCGGGTGGGACTTTATTTTTCCTTCCACTGGCACAATGCCTCTCAATCTCTCTGTGTGTTTGTGTATCTGTGTTTTTTATCCTCCTTTTTCTTTGGTTTTCGTACTCTCTCTCTCTCTCTCTCTCTCTCTCTCTCTCTCTCTCTCTCTCTCTCTCTCTCTCTCTCTCTCTCTCTCTCTCTCTCTCTCTCTCTCTCTCTCTCTCTCTCTCTCTCTCTCTCTCTCTCTTCCCTTCCACTCACTCACACACTCCATCTCCCTCACTCTTACCTTCCAATTAAGTCACTTTCCCCTTCTGTCACTTATTTTCCATTTGTTTCTTTCGTACTCAGCTTCTCTCTCTCTCTCTCTCTTTCTCTCTCTCTCTCTCTCTCTCTCTCTCTCTCTCTCTCTCTCTCTCTCTCTCTCTCTCTCTCTCAGCTTTCTCATTTATTTTCTGCTTTGATTATATATTTGTTATAACGTCCTTTGGGAGACTCGCTTAGAAAATTGTCGCTGGTCTAATGCATTCCCGTGGCTTTTCGAGATTTCGTAATGCCTTATTCTATGCAAGTTATTTTACACATGACATTATCCTCTAGTATGTTAGTGATACAATCCACGTAACTAATATGCAAGTGAATGTTAATGTGTACTGTAATTTGCCATGGAAATCTCCAAGGAAGAGGTTCTTCATAGGCTCCAGTAACAACGAAAATACTGCTCTGAGTGTAGAGGTATGCTTTACTCCTTTATCAGGTACTGTGGTAAATTTGAATGTTGGAGAATAATACCTATTAACTAATATACTGTTAATTTTAGGAGAGAATTGTATCTGCCCGACCTGGAACATAATCACGTCAGTCCTAAATTGTTGCATCCTCACAAGAATCGCAGTTCATAATTCATCTATAATCAGTTTGACCAGTCCAAGGCACTGTCATACTAAGATACATTTGACTGTGTTCGAATGTAATAGAAGACTAAGGTTCATCGTCTTTAACTTGGTAGAGATTCTTGTCTTGTTACTGTTTATTGCTCGTTGCTAAACAGTAGGATAAAGACACACTACTGCTCCACACCCTTTCCATCGCACTTCATTTTAAGCAGCATCACAATCTAATGTTAATTTCCTGTTACACGATTAATTAATATTACGGCTCCACCTCTTTTCCATAGTCCCGCTTCATGACTAGCGCTAGACTGTATATTACTAAACTTTTGCTTCAGAATAAGACGGTGCCACGGCTCTACAATTTATCCATAGTGCTTCTCCTTGGCCGGTATTAGGTTCTAATTTTAATTTCTAATAAAAGCTTAGGTTTCAGAGTGAACAGATGGCCTTTTTATACCATGTTAAAATGAAAGTAGTGTACTAATGCGCTCAGCTCATGGGCCGACAATGGACTACAAAGCGGAATTTAAAAATTTGTGGAGCTTCAGTTCCACTCACTTTAACTTGGCCTAATTTTGTCGTCTCTCCATTTTGAATACGACTCTTCAGCAGTAAATTAACACAAGGATTTAGTGCTAGTCATGAAGACTGCAGAGCCATAGAACTGTTTTACTTTTTCTCTGAGATACGGAAAACGGGATACAAATGACGCGAATCACTAGCAAGTTAGCCTTTGAATCCAGTGACGTGTTTCTTAGCATCTTCTAGCTGCCTTCATGTGATTCTGTTCAGCTTCACGAAAACATCCTGTAATGAAGGGGTAAGTGAATGCTATAGTTCCCCCATTCCGACCAATCTCCCATAACCTTTATAAAAGTGTTTGGTGATAGCAGGAATAGAATGAAAATTATATAATCCAACTGAAGAGGTTAAGTTGAACGAGCTACTGATCAGAAATACGCATGTAATCTGATCTACCAAGGAGGATTTTTAACACATCTTCGTCGGCGATTACTTTTGGCTATTTCGCCATTATATTCCCTTCTGTGCCTTTTATTTTTCTTTACTATAGACACAGTTGGCATAAATAACACGAGCGAATCTTGAAGTCACATATTGTATCCTGATGAACTTGTAAAGAAGAGATGCTAAGGGCCCTTCCTAGGTGACGAGAATTCAGATCGTGGTCTCCTGAAATAACCCTAAATCATCTGGCGATACTTTGTGGGTCTTAGCTTGGCAAAGATTTTGGTCTTCTTGCAAAACGTTTCATGGAGTTCAATGAAAGAATAATGCAGTGCTATGGCTGTATCTATATCCTTTAACAAGGCAGTGAATGTTGAACGATACCAATTTTAGGCCAAGGTAAAAACAACGGGGAGTAAATGCCAGTGTGACCACCCGTTAATCTGTAAAACATCATTTCTGTGTCATGGGTAAATACTTCTCCGCGCCCTCTATACAGCAACATCTATATTCATTCTACTATCAGATATATTGCTCATCTTGGCAAAGTGCCTTAGTGGCGAACAGTTGAGTGAAGGCTGTATTTAGGTTGTACCTAGCCCTCCAGCTGAAAAAAGAAAATGCCTGGAACTGAGAAGAATACAGTTAAAACACAGCACCATCTTGACCAGCTCACCTGTTTTCTCTTTTTTGTTCATTTCACCTTGTTTGTCTGCTGCTTTCGTGCTCTCTGCTTGTTTTGTCTTTCATTCTTTTTTTTTCTTCATATTTCATTCTCATTTGCAACACTTTTGTACAGTCAGGAGACTAAAGTTCGCCGACTATTCCACTGCACTTAAATCACACTTAAGGCTTGTTTCATCACTTTCCTTCCTGATGCATCATACCAAAAAGAAACATACTATATCTCTTCCAGCTTAGGAATACCGAGAGGGAGAGAGAAGTAGAAGTGAAATATCATACAAACTTCCATTTCTAGTTCCCCTTCCTCACGATTCTTCCTATATATACTCTTCCAACTTTTTTCAGTTTCTCTTGTAACCCATCTCACATTTTCCACTCTAGCCCATCCATTGTTTATTGTTATCACCTTCATCACGATGATGTCCTTTGTTATTACAGTCTTGCTGTAAGCCGATTATATTCAGCTAAAGGGCTCCTTTTGTAGTTTCTCTTAAACTTAATTAACCTGTCTGGTGGCAGCAAGAATAAAATGAAAAATTGCGTCATTAAAAAGAAAAGAATTAACCTCAAAGGACGGACTGCTTTTGTCACCAGAATGAACGGCTTATCTGCAGCTTGGGTAAAATCCTAGTGTCCCAGTCTTCACTAATGGCCTAATTAAGATAAATCTGAACATCAAAGGACGGGGTTATTCCTTCAGCAGAATAGCCGATGATCCGACTCTGCGCCGGATTTTGGCACTATAGGTTCTTATTGCTGTTCTCCTTCTGCAGAAGAAAATCGTCAAGTGTCAGTGAGAATAAAGTCCAAGTCTCCCACCGGCCTTTGTTGATCTTTTAAAGCAGAAAAAAACAATGTCATATGGTAGCCAAAACAAAGTCTGTCTCACCCTTTTTTTTTTGTTAACCCTTTCACTGCGATGAACCTTTCCTACCCTGAAAGAAAAAAGAATGAACACATAAATAAATAAATAAATAAATAAATATATAAATAATAATTCTCTAGCAGCAGCAAGAAGAAACGGCATCGTCAGAGTTAAAGGAGTAATGAAGTTTGATCCTGATTCTCACACTATCAGCGGCGACACCTAAACTGAATCGTCCTGTGGTGGGAAGGACAAAATACATGAGACATTACAGCAGTGAAAGAATCAACCCCTTCAATACGATGACGTACTCTTTAACATTGCTATCAACAGACGATTTTATTCAGCTTAGGAGTGACTTCGAACTGGAGGGGTTAGACGTAGACTTCATTAACTCTTGCAATACGAGAGATGTTTATTCAAGAAACACACACACACACACACACACACACACACACACACACACACACACACACACACACACACACACATCATTGCCCTTAGTGTAACCTCTCCACAAAGCCTCATTCTCTCTCTTTATTTTAATTTTTTTATTCATTACTTTGACTTTATGCCAAGCTATTAGTTTCGCTCCTCCCACTGACAATGTTTTTTTTTTATCCTTTTCTCAATGTCTTTATTTTCTTCTTTGCTTTCTCGCCCTTTCTTTCTCTTTCTCTTTTTTCTTTTTCATTTCCCTCTCCTCTTCTTCCTCTTTCCCCTTTCGTTCACTCCCATTCTTCTTTACTTTTCCCCCTTTTCTCTCCCTGTTTTCTTTCCCATTCCTCCTTTCTCCCCCCCCTTCTGTCTGTATATCTGTTTGTTTCTGTCTATCTGTGTCTGTCTCTGCCTGTCTGTCTGTCTGTCTCTCTGTCTCTGTCTCTGTCTGTCTGTCTGTCTGTCTCTGTCTGTCTGTCTCTCTCTCTCTCTCTCTCTCTCTCTCTCTCTCTCTCTCTCTCTCTCTCTCTCTCTCTCTCTCTCTCTCTCTTTCATGTACGTATCTACTTTTTTCCTTCTTTATCATGGCTTGCCTCTCTTGCTCTCGTTCCCCCTTTCTTTTACTCTCTCCTGTGTTCTTTCCTTCTCTCTCCCCCTCTGTCTCTTCCTTTTTCCCCCCTCGTTCCTCTTTTTATAAACCCTCCCCTTTTCTCCCTACCTCGCTCATTATTTTTCCATCTCTCCCTCTTTCCTGTACCCTCTGAGGCAATCTTTTTTTTATTTCTCCCCCTCTTTCTCTCAGCTTTCTTTCCCACTTTATTTTTCCTGTTTTTGTCGTTAATTTATTTTTTCAAATCAGTTATACATGTAACGTCCTTCTTCTTCTTCTTCTTCTTCTTCCTCCAAGGTCATATTACTATCGTCCTATCGAGAGCGTACAGGCTAGGGGCTAGGCTAGTCGACTGAAACATTTTAGACAAGAATCATTAGTAGGTAACCCCTGAGTGGCATTATAAAACCCGTGAACTCCAAGTCTCCAACTGCGCTGCTATTTTTATTTTTATATCCTTTGCATAAATATCTAACTTCGAATCCCTAGCTAAGCACATTCACAGCTGACTAATACGACAGCCGACTCATTCCTCTCGCTCAACAGCGCATTGTTGTTATGAAGTTAATATTAGCATTCCCTTACATCTTGAGATAGTGCAGAATATAATTTCTCCCTACAGTTGTATGAATTCTACATTTTCTTTTTTGCTGCTTGGTGTTGCTTTAGCCACGCCCACAGTGTCGGCAAAACATAGTGCTTGTCCCTAATTGTGTCACCGCCTCACTCATTAACTCACTCACCCAGTCACTGTGTCCATACCTTAAGGAAGGAGTATTTGGAACTGGGCAGCGGTCCCTGGGTGTCCCACCCAAAGACGTTAGGCACGGCTAGTTTCTTCCCTAGGGATATAAATTTTTGCAGAAACGGAGAGTTTCACTCGCACAAAGTTATTGGCGTGGTGGAACTCCCAGGGGCCGTCCCGTAGGCGGGGGGGGGAGGGGGGGGAGACAATTCCATAGTTTTCTAGCTAAGAAAATTAAATACTGCACAATGTTACATCACTGCTGGTGCCATGCCTTAGGCAGGGTTTGGCCCTCGGTTGCCACCCCCCCACAGCGGGACAGCCCCCAGCGAAGACAATACCATAGTTTAGACACACGAAATTTTGCACAATAGTAGACCTTCACCTCGATCAGAAGTTATATTGGGTAAGACCCCTGGGTTTTGCCTCTCCGCCTCCCTTGTAAATATTTTTCTTCTTTCCCAGTATAGTACAGCGGGAATGGATGCGGCTATGAAAGGTGTCTTTCTTTTGTTCCATCTTTTGTTTCTGCACATATTCCTTCCTTACACTGTAATATTTTTAGCATAAAATCTTTGTTTTCTTGTTTGTGATCTTTTATGAAAGCTGTCTACAAAAAACTCATTAGCTGTGTATTTTATAATGATCGGATTTCCGTATGTTTGTTGGTTTGCTTGTTACCGTAACACAGCTGAAACGGCGCAACGTAATATAATTTTTGTTAGAGCAATATACCGTTAGAAAATTCTAACCTGAAGAGTAAAACAGCTTCCAGTGCAATCGGGCTACCGGTTACCGAGTTATGACTCATTTCTGGCCTTTAACAGAGTACCATTAAAACGACTTTTAGCTGTACCATAATCGCTACCTCAATATTGCCGGTATAGTATACATAAAATATTTACGTGGAATGGGGCAGCACAAGCCTATGGAGCCTAACATATTTCGAGACGAGGTCTGAGTTGTAGTGTTTTTAGGCTGTAACTCTCGTACGGTACCTGGAATGCAGCAATAAGTTTGAAAAGAAACATACCCGGTTGTTAAGAAGCATTTTGGTGCGTACCATGCATGCAATTTACACCTTTTCGTTTCGAAAATGAGTGATGAAGAAAGAAAAATAGAAAAAAGAATGAAAGAAAGAATAACAAGTTCATGGAACAAAATGGATAATTTTGCTATCCGGTTGCGCGACTCTATGAAGGCTAATCGGGCTCTGCGAGTAGTTTTGCACTTAAAGAGCAAAGGTCTATTAATCTGAGCACTTAAAACGACGTCGCGAACATTTTCGTGCGTGTGCTCCGATACCTTATGTACTGGACGCCATTTTGAACTTCTGCCATCCCTACACAGTAGTCGCTAATGACGACAACATCCATAGTAAAAGGACTTACCTATCTAACTACTTTATTCCACTTCTTTATTATCCTTTAATCATCCTTCTGTGTGTGTGTGTGTGTGTGTGTGTGTGTGTGTGTGTGTGTGTGTGTGTGTGTGTGTGTGTGTGTGTGTGTGTGTGTGTGTGTGCGTGCGCGCCCTTTTCCTTGTATACTTAATTAACTGCTATTCCATATTCTTTCGCAAAATATTTCTCTGTATCATTCTGTATCATACTCCTCCTTTTCACACACATATGTGTTTGTCGTCTTTACTCTTTGCCTTTCATACTTTTACTCCTCTCCTCTGCTGCCTTATATCATTCACTTCGGTTATTCCAACTCCACCAATCTTTCCTATCCTTTCCTATCCGTACATTTATCAGTCTCTGTCTATCCTCCTTATTTATCTGTTTTTATATTGATGCAGTATATCTACTTATTTTTAACCATATACAGTCTGTCTTTACACCTCCCCCCTTCTCTCTCTCTCTCTCTCTCTCTCTCTCTCTCTCTCTCTCTCTCTCTCTCTCTCTCTCAAGTTAGCAGTCTGCCTGTCTGTCTATATATCTACCTGTTTATTCATTTACCCTCTGGCCTAATCTGTCTACTTTTCTATCTATCTGTCAATTCATTTATCAGTCATTCTGCCTGTTATCTATATCAATCTGCTTGTTTTTTTTGTGTGTGTATCTATCTGTCTCTCTATCTATTTATGTCTGTCTGTCTGCCAGTCAGTGTACTCGTATCAGTTTGTCTGCTTATGTCTGTTTATCTGGCTGCCTGTCTATGTATCTATCTGTCTGTCTGTCTATGTGTCTGTCTGTGCGTCTGTCTGTCTATGTGTCTGTCTGTGCGTCTGTCTGTCTTTGTATCTATCTGTCTCTCTGTGTATCAGTCTGTCTGTCTATCTGTTTATATGTCAAACTACGTCTACTTTTAACTCCAGCTCTGTTCACAGGAGTCCTCACTTTCACTTGCCGTAAACCCCTTCTCTTCCCCCTCCATAATTCTCTTCTCTCAACCTAGCTTCCCGCCTGTCGCCATCCCTGTCTCCTGCTGCAGTGCTCTCATTCCATCAAACATTTTCAATACCATAGGATGTATTTATCAGATCTTTTAAACTTAATCACTTCAGTCAGATGACGTATAATTCAGTTCTAGCTGCCTCCAGGCGATTTTATTTGGCCTAATAAAAAACTCTTTTAAAGAGCGTATAATTGAAAGCTTTGTTAAACTTTTCAAGGGTGACAAGTCTCTTCTAATTCGAGTAAAACCGTCTGGTAGTAGCAACAATAAAACAGAAAATACGTCACGGGATTTCTATGGTTAAGCTGTGTATAAATTTTCTTGTCATTTACTAAGCTACCGAGCATTAAAAGGACAAAATGCACACAAAAAGTGATAGTTGTTAGCTATCGTGGAGATATTTTCTTTTTTCTTCCAGTAAGAAGGTTCACATCTTTTGTAAGGTGCGTCCCAAGTTCATATTTGTCTTCATTACCTGTTCTACCTTTTTTTTTTTCCAGGCCTTTCCTGCACTCCTCTTCTCTAGACAATCTCAGAATTCTCCCAATACAAACTTTACCCCAGTCCTTTGTCGCAGCTAAACATCCATATAATATTATGTTTTTCCCATTTATCTCACCTGCTACTACCACTGATGTCCCAGTCTTAACCCCCCAACAGCCTTCTACAACCTTAGCTGCCACACTACCTCACCCCTTAAATTACCTAAGCTACAACCTCTTACAGCCTTCATAACTTCAGCTGTCTCCGTCCAGTCCTTCTACCTTATGTCCTCTTCCCCGTCGTAAAAACTCACCTACTCGTCTTATCCACTTACCTAATCTTCTTCAACTTCATTTGTCCTTGCCTTAATCCACTGCGAGTCTCTAACCTCGTGGGCCTCTGTCTCACCTTATATTCCGACCGTAATGTCCCTATCTTTAACTACTACAAACCCTTACAAGGGTTGTTGGGTCTGCTCAGCCTGACAAACCGGGAAGACTGAACACCAGCAGCAACAAAAGCAACAGCAACATTTACAGCCTCAGCTATCTTCTGCATTATCCACACACCACCTTGTAGAACCCCTCCCCCTCTACAACCCCAACTTTTCCTGTGCACTGCAACCTTCGACGCTATAGCTGTCCCTGTCATAACCCACTACAACCTCTTATTGCCCGTACACCCTCAGCCGTCTCCATCTTACACCCAAGCCTCACCTCCTTCTACTACATCGGCTGTCTCTGCCCTACTTCACTTTCTTCTATTACCTCTGCTGTCCATGTCGCTCTCCCATGACCCAAATCAAAGCATCATTTACACATCTTTTCCTCTGCAAAAATTACCTTCTGCATTCACATTCTTGTTTTAAACTTCCCTCTCCTTTCTTACTTGTCTCTGTTATTTACGGTATTTTTCAGTCTGTATACTGTACTTCTATAGATACTTTTGGAAACAGTTGCTAAAGACTGCTCAACGTTGATTCGATTACTGTAACGTTTGTTTAAGCCTGACTGTCATATTTCAAGAAGGAGGTACAATTTTCTCATTTAATTTTGTCCTTAACATTTATCTTTTCTGCTACAGCTTCTTACTTCCTCTCCAGTACTCCCTACAGTTTCAGCACTTACTTTTCTTCTTTCCTTCCAATTCTTCCCTCCTTCCTTTCCTTTCTCTCAGGTACTCTCCTAACCTTTCCTTCCAGCTCTTCACATGCCTGTCGCCCGTCCGTCTTTTCCATTACATTCACCCCCTTTCCTTGCATCCTTTCCTTTCCCTTCTTTCCACCCTTTACCTCTTTCTATCTCTTACTTTAGTATTTCTTTCCACCCCTTCTTTTATCCCTTCCATTTCTCGCCCTTTTTCCATTCCTCCTCCTGCTTCCTTTCATCTTTTCCCTTTCTCCCAGCCCTCCTTTTATATATTTACCAGCCGCGATAGCAAAGCTGGTATCGTTTTCAATTTGTCTATGTGTGTGTCTGTGTGTCTGTTAGCACGATAACTTGGAAGCCGCTCAAGATATAGCAAAATTTTACGAGTGTGCAGTAGGGAAAAAAATGAATTCGATCACGAGTTCGACATTGATAAAAGT
The DNA here is from genome assembly GCF_032717465.1 of Coenobita brevimanus. Lineage (NCBI taxonomy): Eukaryota > Metazoa > Arthropoda > Malacostraca > Decapoda > Coenobitidae > Coenobita > Coenobita brevimanus. The sequence continues at coordinate 42,483,502 of NC_136976.1, forward strand.
AGGTCAAGGTCTGTGTGTCTGTTACCACGATAACTTCGCAACCGCTCAAGATATAATCACAAATTTTTAAAGGTGTGTAATAGGGATGAAAATCTCTACGAGTATTGTTTTCAGTTTGTCTGTGTCTGTGTGTCTGTTAGCAAGATAACTTCGCAACCGCTCAAGTATCATCATAAAGTTTTACAGGTGTGTAGTAGGGATGAAAATCTCCTACTAGTCTGAAATTGGCGAAAGTAAGTCAAGATCTGTGTTTTTGTCACAACGATAACTTCGCAATCGATCAGGTTATCACCACAAAAATTTACAGGTGTGTAGTACGGATGAAAATCTGCTACGAAATCGGTGAAAGTAGCTCAAGGGCAAGGCCATATTCCGAGCCGCATTAGATATGTATTGGCTCGTGGCTGGTGATACCCCCGTTGCGGGGCCTTTTTTTTATTTTTAGTCCTACATTCCTTCATATTCATTCCTTCACTTTTATTCTTCAATTCTAAACCTTTCATTTCCTCCTGTCCTTCCCATCCTTCCACCACTACTCTCTTTCTACACTTTCCTTCCTTCCACCGTTTTATTCCTTGCATCCCATTTTTCATTCCCTTCAACCTCTTACTTTAGTCTTTCCCGTCAGTCTTTCTCCCTCTTCCAGACATTCCCTTCCTTCCACCCTTTCCCATCCTTCCACACCATCCTCTCTGTCCAACCCTTCCCTTCTGCCCAACCCTTTCCTTCTTTCAAACCCTTCCCATCCTCACAACCCATCCCACCCTTTTAATCCTTCCCGTCCCATCCTTCCAACAATTTCCATCCTTTCAGCCCTCCCCTTCCTTCCAACCCTGCCCTTTCCATCCAGCTTTTCGCTTTAAGTCTACACGTACCTCATCCATGAATTTTCGCGATAATATTTCTATACCTTTCGACAATTCCTTATTTGTTCCCCTGCTTCCCTTTACATCCAGCCCTTGGCCGTTTGATCATCCCTCTCTTTCCAGTTCTTTCCTTTCCTTCTAGCACATTCCTTAGCCAGTCCTTCCTTCCCTTCCATTCTTCTCCTTCCACCTCTACTTTTCTTTATATTTACAACTTCCCTTCCTTTCCCTCCACCCCTGCTTCCCTTTATATCTACTGTTTTCCATTATCCTCTACCCTTCTGTTTCTTTCCATCCAACCAGCTCTCCCTTCCACCCCTGCCTCCCTTTATATCAGCAACTACCCTTCACTTCCCTTCCCTTCCCTTCCACCCAAACTTTCTCTTCCCTCCACCTCTGTCTCCCTTTACATCCACAACTTCCCTTCCTTGCGTCCCTGACCTGTCGTGCACCCAGAATGACCTCACTCGACCCAGGTAAACAAAGGCTCAGTGCGGGATCAAGTTACTAGGTATTGTTCCGTCGCCCCTCCCTCTCTTGTTAACCCCTTCACGACGAGAATGTCCTTTTGCTCTTATTGTTTCCAGACGACTTAATTTGGCTACAACGGCGTCTTTTTTCTTTTCCATTTTTCACCTGACGATTTTATTCAGCTTGGGAGAGACGTTCCCGTTTGGAAGGGGGAAATATAGCCGTAATTAATTTTTTTACCACTGTCATTCTCCATAGCTTAGTGAACAATGTATCAGTAGCAAAGAATAAAATATGAATGGGTTCAGAAGAGCTCCCTAACCCTTGCCCTAACTGCTTTGACAATAATTCAGGTGCATGAAAACATTCCCTCGATCCTTCTCTTCTTATTGCATTGTGGTTTTATAATGTTTCTCTCTCTCTCTCTCTCTCTCTCTCTCTCTCTCTCTCTCTCTCTCTCTCTCTCTCTCTCAGTGTGTGTGTGTGTGTGTGTGTGTGTGTGTGTGTGTGTGTGTGTGTGTGTGTGTGTGTGTGTGTGTGTGTGTGCGTGCCTGCGTGTCTGCGTGCGTGCGTGCGTGCGTGTGTGTGTGTGTGCGCTCGCGCGGGTGCTTGAAAATGTTAGTGAGTATTAGTGCTGCATGGTCAACTGTGACAGTTCCTCACTTACCTGTGATACTGGCAACAAACTGGTGTGCCAGCAACTGCGTGAAATCAGCCTTGAGTGCCACCAACCCATAAGTCACCACCCTGTAGTGCCACCAGCACAGCCACGAGTGCCACCAACCACCAGTGCCACCAGCAATGATTGCTACCAGCCACGAGTCCCACCAGCCCTGAGTGCCACCAGCTGTCAATAGGTAGATATGTAGGTAGGTAGGTATCTAGGTAGGTAGGTGCCACCTATGTCAATAATGTGGATAATTGCAGAGAATCATTGCCACTAAAGTCGTATATCGCAGAGTAACGTAGATGACTGCTGCCGTAAAATGTAGATAATAGTCATAGCTTAGGAGTTGGGAGTGTAGTTGTAGACTGGGGAGGCACCTATGTTACCAGTATGGGTTGCTACCAATTTAAAAAGTCGTGAGGCGTTGGATAGCGCAGAGATTGCATATTTTTGGGTTTTATCTCTCTAACGTCGAGGTAGGTCTTTCTCTGTGTCACACCCCCCACTGTCTATCTTGTATCATAAGTGAAGGTGAGGTAGAGACACTTCGGGGTTATGGGGGGTTTTATCGTGACACAGTTACTATATATTGTTCACTGCCTACCCCTGCAGTTGTGTGACGGACAGAGTGACGTGACCCACTGATTGTCAGAGTAACAGTTAATCTTTTACTCGCTACCAACGTCCTACTCTATCTCCTACTCTCCCCAGTCTCCTCCTGCTACTCCTGCACCTGATTTCTAGGTATATATTACTGCCTGGTTTCCTGCTGGCCGACATGTGTGTGTGTATGTGCGTGTATTGTGTCTAGCATGGTTCTGTAACGTGGCAAACTGGTTTCCGTGAGGTGCATCATGTGTTTGACATTCATGGTAGTCTGAACCAGGGGATGTTTGTGCTTTCTCTTCCTGATGCGCCGGACATCCACCTACTTATTACACACTGAGCTAGTGTTACATATTGTGATGTGATTACGTTAATGCCTATAAAACCACCAGTGCCACCAGGTTCTAGTGCCACCAGCCGTAAATGCTACCAGCAACGAGTGCCACCAGCCACAAGTGCAATCAACTCCAAGAGTCAACAGCCCTAATCCACCAACCTGTAGTGCCACAAGCCCCGAGTACCATCAGTCCTAAATGCCACCAACCTATACTGCCACCAACCTCTAGTGCTACCAGTCATAAGTGTCACCAACCTGTTGTGCTACCAGCCACGAGTACCACCAGTCATGAGTGCCACAAGCCACAAGCGCCATCAGCCCTGAGTGTTTCCAGCCTGTAGTGGTACCAGCTACCAGCGCCACCAGCCCTAAGTGCAACCAGCCAGAAGTGCCCCTAGCCAGAGTACCACCAGCCTCGACAACCACCGGCCTGGAGTGCCACTATCTCCGTTAACCACCGCCCTCGATTGCCACCATCATCGAGTGCCACCAGCTTCCAGTGTCACCAGCGACGAGTGCCACCAGAGTCAAATGCCATCATCTCCAAGACTCATTATCCCTTAATGCCACTAGCATCGAGGCCCACCAGTATCAGGTACCACCATCCTTGACTACAACCATCATCGAATTTCACCCTCTCCAAATGCCTCCACATCTGAGTGCCAATATCTCCAAGAACCATCATTTCTGAGTTCCACTAGGCTCGAATGCTACTAGTCCCTAATGCCAACAGTCCCGAGTCCCATCACAAGGCCTTGGTTCCGACAGCATTGAGTGCCAACATTTCAAGTGTCACAATCGTCGAGTGCTACCAGCCTGGAGTTACGAATACCTTGAGTGCCTCCAGCCTAGTGTGCCACCAGCCTGAGTGACGCAAGCCTCGAGTACCACAAACCTCGAGTGCTACCAGCGTGAGTGTCACCAGCCTTGAGTGCTGCCAGCCTTGTGTGTCACAAACCCAAGCGCCAGCAGTCTCGAGTGTCACCATACTTGAGTTCATCAGGCTGAGTGCCATGAGTTTCCAGCACAAACAATCTAAGTGCCACCAGCCCTAGTGCCTCCAGCCTAAGTGCTACCAATCTTCAGTGCCACCAGCCTGAGTGCCATCAGTCCGAGTGCCACCAGCCTCGAGTGCCAGCATCTCAGTGATATATTCTGCCCTCGTATGTGGCCTCACCTATTGTAATATAAATTATTGTGATGCTGCCGTCTGGTCTTCGTTTATTTCGTTATTCTTTTTCCATATCTAGTTAGTTTCTCTCTGTCTTTCTACCCCGTACTGCTTTCCTTCCTCCCTGCTCTCTCTCTCTCTCTCTCTCACACACACACACACACACACACACACACACACACATATATATATATATATATATATATATATATATATATATATATATATATATATATATATATATATATATATATATATTTTTTTATATATTTATTTATTTATATACATACACACACACACACACACACACACACACACATATATATATATATATATATATATATATATATATATATACTGTTACATAGCCTATGATTTCATCATCCTTTGTGTAATTTTAACGCACAGTTGCTGCATGTTTGATCACGAGCGTGCTCTGCCTCAGTCCCCCCCTTCTACCGTTATAGTAGAGTAAGTCGTTCTCTCTGTTATACTTTGCGGAATTTTCAGCTCTCTGTTCCCATGGCTTCATTTGCGCGTCCCTCTTACAAGTTGTATCAAGCTCTGCCAGCCCCTATATAATGAGCTCAGTCTCTGCATCATTGCCACTTAGATCTGCTCCTCATTTTGTTCACATCTCTGTCCTCCCCTGTTCAGATATTATTATTGTGAGTGCTCAAGAAATCTCCAACCATCTAGCAGCTGTGTGTAATTTGAGTATAACTGTTGTTGCATTTTTTCTTGTACTGTATAGCATAAGTTTAATTTGTAGGCCTAGTGAAGTTTTTGTAATTCGTGTGGGGTTCTTTATGTCAGTCATTTTTGATAATAGTTTGTATCTGTAATTATTTATCTGGCATTCACTGAGTATTATCTGGTATCTCATTTTATCAGGGCTGACTTAGATAAATTTATTCTTGCTAATTTCGTGTTAATAGAGGCTATTGCAGTTAACCATATATTTAACCTGTTTTTGCCATTACATTATCCTTATGAGTCCTGAATGTTTTGTTGTTAGTTTGAGCATTAAACTTTAACTTGTAATTTTACCTAACTCTTTTGTTTTGAACCTGGAACTTTACGGGACAGTAGTGATTTTTAGCATTCTCACTTAAAGTGTACGTTATCTTTCTCTGTTCCGTAACATAAATTTGGCGACCTCATATCAGGATATTCAGGATATTATCATAAGGATATTGTTTGATATTTTGTGACTGTGATATATTCATGATGGCTACTATTTCTACACTTGATGAAGCCAAAGATTTTTTGTCAAATGTGCAAACAGTGTGTGATATAGAAAACAGAACAAAGAATGAACTTAAGATTGTTGCTCAACAATTGGGATTTGTTGTTCGCTCTCATCAGTCTAAAGATCAAATTGTTGCCATGATTAACGAAAGCCTGTTTAATGTAACTCCTCCAAATGAGCAAACGCAGATTGAATTAGCTAAGTTACAGCTAGCCCTGCAGGAGGCCCGTGCTAGGGAGGTTAAGGCACAAGTTGAACTTGCTAGGATTCAGGCAGACCATGAGTATCGCATGAAACAAGGTGGAACTGGATCATCTAGCTCTGATGATTTTGATGTGGCTAAAAATGTTAAACTTGTCCCTCCTTTTAATGAATCTGATTTAACAAAGTATTTTCAGTTGTTTGAGAGGGTAGCTACAGGTTTTAATTGCCCTAAGGAGTATTGGCCAGTACTCCTTCAAACTGTTCTCACCGGTAAAGCTCAAGTAACTTATGCATCTTTGCCTCAGGATCAATCTGATAATTATGATGTAGTTAAGAGCTTGATTCTTAAGGCCTATGAGCTTGTTCCTGAAGCTTATAGAGTAAAATTTAGGACAACTTACAAGCAAGATAAGCAATCCCATGTTGAGTATGCAAAAATCAAAGAAGATCTGTTAGAGCAGTGGTTAAATTCTAAGAATGTGGATTCTGATTTTGGTAAATTTAAGCAGATGATTTTGCTGGAGGATTTCAAAAGGTGTATTAGTAAAGATGTAAGCCTATATCTTGATGAGAAAAGAATAGATAATTTGTCTGATGCTGCAGTTTTAGCTGATGAATATGTTCTCACTCACAAGAGATATTCTAGAGAAAAAGGGAAAGCTGAGAGTAAGTACGTTGCCTCTACTCAGAGTACAGGTAACAGGAAAGAGAATAAGGATGATGTTTCTCAGGAAGTAAATACCAGCTTCACCTCTAGATTTCAGAAAAGTAAATGTACTTATTGTAGTAAGCTTGGTCATACTACGGAGAGATGTTTCAGGAGACAGCGTGATGTGAACAAAAAGGAGTCTTTAAATATTCAGTCAATTGGTCTAGTGTCCACTCTTGAGAGTTCCCAGAATTCTTTAACTGAGTTAACTGAACCTGCTTTGAGGGGTAACTTAAATTCTCATGATGGAGCTCCTCTTTTGAGCAGTAACGTGGGTGACACTCTCAAGAGTTCATGTGCTAATTTCCTGTCTGATGGTTTTGTCAGTCCTCTGTACAGTAATGACAGGAAATCAGTTAAAATATATCGTGATACAGGTGCTTGCCAATCCCTTATGCTGACCAGTGTTCTAGGCTCTAATTTTAATTCCTCTGATGAAACTGTAATCTTACAAGGTGTAGGAAATAATTACTTCTCTGTCCCTCTGTGCAGAGTGAATTTAGAGTCTGGTTTTGTTAATGGTTCTGTTATGATTGGGTTGGTTGAGACACTCCCAATGTCAGGTGTAACTTTCTTACTTGGAAATGATATTGGTGGAAGTCAAGTGTGTCCAGCTCCTCAGTTGTCTAGTGAGCCAGTGGCTGCGACCCAGGACTGTGATGTCCCTGATGTGTTCCCTGCATGTGCTGTCACTAGGGCTAAGTCTAAAGTTACTGGTGATTTAGAGGATAATGATGATGATGATGTTATCCTAGCTGACACTTTTCTTGCTAATTTGGACCACTCACCAGATGAGGCAGTACCCCGTAGTGTTGATAATTTGTCTCGTCAAGAGTTGGTTGAGTTGCAGGTTGCTGACCCTGAGTTGAAAGGTCTAGCTAACTCTGCTTACAGTGAAGAAGAGTCAGCCGGTGCTTCTACTTGTTATTATGTAAAGTCAGGAGTACTTATGAGGAAGTGGAGACCCCCAACAGCATCAGCCGACTGTGAATGGGAGGTTGTACATCAAGTTGTCATCCCTCGTGTTTGTAGGCAGGATATCATTCGAGTGGCTCATGATTCCAGTTTGGCAGGACACCTTGGAGTGAGGGAAGACTGTGGCACGCATTTTGAAACACTTCTACTGGCCAGGTATCTTCAGGGATGTTTCCTGGTATTGTAAGTCTTGTCACACCTGTCAAGTTGTGGGGAAGTGTAATCAGACCGAAAAGGTTGCACCTCTAGTTCCCATTCCTCCTTTTGAGGCGCCTTTCACCCGTGTGTTGGTGGATATTGTGGGCCCTCTTCCTAAGACTTCTTCAGGATTTTCTTATGTGTTGACCATGATTGACATGGCTACTCGTTATCCTGAAGCCATTCCACTTAGAAACATCTCAGCAAAGAACGTGGTTAAGGAAATGCTGGGGTTCTTCACAAAGTTTGGTCTGCCTAAGGAGGTACAGTCAGACCGGGGGAGTAATTTCATGTCAAACGTTTTCAAGCAGTCTCTGAAAGAGTTGGGCATCTCCCAGATCACGTCTTCAGCTTACCATCCCCAGACTCAAGGAGCGTTGGAGAGATATCATCAAACACTCAAATCGATGCTCAAGAAATACTGTTTGGAACATCAGAAAGACTGGGATAAAGGTCTTCCATTCGTTGTGTTTGCTGCAAGAGAATCTCCAAATGAATCACTGGGCTTCTCACCTTTTGAACTACTGTTTGGCCATGAAGTAAGAGGACCCCTTAAGTTACTCAAGGAATGCTGGCTGTCGGAGGAAGATGACGTCAACCTGCTGGAGTATGTGATGAAGTTCAAAGAACGGCTGTCCACTGCTTTACAGCTGGCGAGAGAGAATTTAGGAGCTGCTCAGGAGAAGATGAAGACTTCGTATGACAAGAAGTCCAGGTTACGCCACTTTCAGCCAGGAGATCAGGTTTTGATTCTGCTACCAGTTCATGGGCAACCTCTTCAAGCCAAGTTTAGTGGCCCTTATTTCGTGGAGAAGAAACTCAGTGATGTCAGCTATGTCATCGCCACACCAGATCGTAGAAAGAGCAAGCAACTATGTCACATCAACATGCTAAAGTTATATCACAGGCGGGACGAAAATAATCCAGTCTGCACTGTAGCTGTTCCACCCGAGTCTGCAAGTGAAGCTCTCACATGCAGTATGAGCCTGAGTGATAGTTTGGGGAAGAATCCTGATATCATGAATGATCTCCAGACTAAGCTTTCTCATCTACCTCCCAAGGAAAGGCAGGAGTTTTCGGCATTACTGCAGGAGTACCTGCAAGTGTTCCGTGCCACTCCAGGAAGAACCACTGTGTTGATGCATGATGTCGATGTTGGAGACGCAAAGCCAATTAAATTGCCTCCTTACCGTGTGAACCCAGTGAAAGTTCCTCTCATCCAGAAGGAGCTTGGCTACCTGTTGGACCACAAGATGATTGAGCCCTGTCAGAGCGAGTGGAGTTCTCCTGTCACTCTGGTCCCTAAGCCAGGTGGGTCACAGAGGCTTTGCATCGACTACAGACGTGTTAATCAGATAACTAAAACAGACACTTACCCTCTCCCTCGTGTGGAAGATTGCATAGACAAGATCGGAAAGGCTAGGTACATAAGTAAGTTTGATTTGTTAAAGGGATACTGGCAAGTACCTATGACTGAACGTGCTAGGGAGATCTCATGTTTTGTAACACTAGGAAAGGCTTTTGCATGTTCTGTAATGCCGTATGGTATGAAGAATGCACCAGCCATATTTCAGAAGCTCATGAATGTTGTAACAGAGGGTTTGGCAGGGTGTGTTGTTTATATTGATGATGTATTAATCTTCAGTGACAACTAGAAAGATCACCTATGCCATGTCAGTAAATTTCTTGACCGTTTAGTTCATGCTAATCTTGTAGCTAATTTATCAAAGTGTGAGTTTGGTCAAGCTAAAGTTCAGTACCTTGGGTATGTAATTGGTGATGGACATGTTGCACCACCAGGAGCTAAGGTTCAGGTTATAAGTGATCTTCCCAGACCTAAAAGTAGGAAAGAGCTACAAAGATTTTTGGGAATGGTAGGTTATTACAGGAGATTTGTTCTTAACTTTTCTATTCTTGTATCACCACTTACAGACCTACTGAAAAAGGGAGTTGAATTTGTCTGGACCGATAACTGTGAATCCTCTTTCAACAAACTTAAAGCTATTCTATTAAGTCAGCCAGTGCTCGCTACTCCAAATTTTGCTAAGCCTTTTAAGATGGCTGTTGATGCAAGTGATACAGGAGCTGGGGCTGTTTTGCTGCAAGAGGATGATCAGGGTATTGAACATCCTGTATCTTATTACAGTAAGAAGTTCACTCCACCTCAAAAGAACTACTCAACTATTGAGAAAGAGCTTTTGGCCTTGATTTTGGGTTTACAGCATTTTTCATTTTATTTGTGTTCTGGTTTTGACCCCATAGTCATTTATACGATCATAACCCACTGAAATTCCTTAGTAAGTTTAAAGATAAAAATCAGAGATTGACAAGATGGAGTCTACTTCTTCAGGAGTATTCATTAGACATACAACATGTCAAGGGGAAAGAAAATGTTATTGCAGATTGCTTATCTAGACTTTAGACAGATTGTTTTAGAGTAATAAGAAATTTCCTTTGTAAATTTCTTTTTTCTTTGTGGGGAGGTGTTACATAGCCTATGATTTCATCATCCTTTGTGTAATTTTAACGCACAGTTGCTGCATGTTTGATCACGAGCGTGTTCTGCCTCAGTCCCCCCCTTCTACCGTTATAGTAGAGTAAGTCGTTCTCTCTGTTATACTTTGCGGAATTTTCAGCTCTGTCCCCATGGCTTCATTTGCGCGTCCCTCTTACAAGTTGTATCAAGCTCTGCCAGCCCCTATATAATGAGCTCAGTCTCTGCATCATTGCCACTTAGATCTGCTCCTCATTTTGTTCACATCTCTGTCCTCCCCTGTACAGATATTATTATTGTGAGTGCTCAAGAAATCTCCAACCATCTAGCAGCTGTGTGTAATTTGAGTATAACTGTTGTTGCATTTTTTCTTGTACTGTATAGCATAAGTTTAATTTGTAGGCCTAGTGAAGTTTTTGTGATTCGTGTGGGGTTCTTTATGTCAGTCATTTTTGATAATAGTTTGTATCTGTAATTATTTATCTGGCATTCACTGTGTATTATCTGGTATCTCATTTTATCAGGGCTGACTTAGATAAATTTATTCTTGCTAATTTCGTGTTAATAGGGGCTATTGCAGTTAACCATATATTTAACCTGTTTTTGCCATTACATTATCCTTATGAGTCCTGAATGTTTTGTTGTTAGTTTGAGCATTAAACTTTAACTTGTAATTTTACCTAACTCTTTTGTTTTGAACCTGGAACTTTACGGGACAGTAGTGATTTTTAGCATTCTCACTTAAAGTGTACGTTATCTTTCTCTTTTCCGTAACAACACACACACACACACACACACACACACATATATATATATATATATATATATATATATATATATATATATATATATATATATATATAATTGTGTGTGTGTGTGTGTGTGTGTGTGTGTGTGTGTGTGTAATAAATTCATATATTTCTGTTCATTAAGTCACCTTATCCCCATCACAACGATGACGTAGTACTTTGTTACTGCCATCTCTAGACATTTTTTTTTAAATTTAGGACAAAGTTTTCGCACTGAAGGAGTTAGTTGTATCCTTCGGTAACATATTCGTCACGAGGAAGTCTTTTTATGTCAAAAGAATAATCTGATGTTAACAAGAACACTGTGGCAAATACGTCCTTCGGCTGATATGCTTAATATCTCTTTACTGGTCTGTTCTGTCCATCTAATCAGTCTACCTAGCTATCTGTCGATTAATCTGTCTCTACTTTCGTATCCAGTTCTCTATCATATCCATCAGCATCGGCATTTTTCGTAAGGTTTTACTGTATTTTAATTACAGGAAAAGCGAAGATTATTTGTATGCCCATGTAACCAGTATATGTAGCTGTTTGTCGATCAATTTATATTTACCTACATATCTCCAGTTATGTAACATATCAAACGACATCCATTTCCCCCTCGAGGTTTCGCTGCATTCGGTTACGGAGAAAACATAACATATTATTATATTCTCTTCGCCTCCCTCCCACCACCATTTTCTTCATCTGAGTCGTGTTTACAGCCCCATTTTTAAGGTAATATAATTTTCCACGACGGCGGTGATGGTCGTCCACCTTGAGCCACTGCTGAGGACTGTTGTTTGACGGTCCGGCTATCTTAAGACTCTAGTGATGATACTGGTCTCCTGTGTTGTTGGTTGTTGGTCTCTATTCGTGGTCTTTTTTTTTTTTTTTTTTTTTTTTAGTCTTCTACTTTTATTGTGTCCTGTACTGATCACTTGTTCTCTGTTGGTCTTTTGGTCTTTAATTTTGCTCTCGGTTTCCTGTGCTGTTCCTGATATCCTATATCTCTGCTCTGATAAGCTTTTTGCATCGTATTTTTTTGTCTCCTGTGATTCTAGTTTCATAATTATGTTACGATCTCTTTTTTTTCATTTGTGTTACTGCACTCCTGTGATATTGGTCTTCTGTGTTGTTCTTTGTCTCCTGTCTCATTGGTCTGGAATGTTTCCGTCTCCTATGTTTCTGGTCTGGTACATATTGCTCTTCTATCTTCCTCTCGGTCTTTTATTTTGTTCAAGGCCTCTTGTATTGTTCTTGGATTCCTGTATTCCTGGACTGAGGCCGTATGTTCTTGCTGTCCTTAGTTGTTCACAGACTGTTATGACTCTGGCCTCTAGTGTGTGTCTCGCTTTATCCCCTGTGTGGACCTGGTCTCTTATTGCACTATTGACCTGTGACGAGTTCCTAGGTGTCTTCATATTACACCTCTGTTCTCTTAAAATCTCCATCATCTTTCAAAAGCTTTCTGGTCTTCAAACCTAATCGTTCTCTGTCTGTCTTTTGGTTGCCCTGGTCTTTTCATACGCTCATGATAGGATACCCGACAAGTTCGTTTGTTTGTGTGTTCGTTCTCTCTCTCTCTCTCTCTCTCTCTCTCTCTCTCTCTCTCTCTCTCTCTCTCTCTCTCTCTCTCTCTCTCTCTCTCTCTCTCTCTCTCTCTCTCTCTCCTATGTATCTCCTGCTGTCTCCTGTGTGTGCCAGGTCTGTTATTGCACTCATGGTCTGCGAAGAGGTCCCTGGTCTCCTGTGACGCCGGTGATAGGACGCGTGTTGTGGCACTTGCCAGTGTTATCAAAGTTTATGGCACGACCTGCCTCACTCACTGTTATTTGTCCCACTCCCGCCTTCTGCCTTTCCTCTACTCTCTGTCTGCTTTCTCTTTCTCCTGCTCATTGTTTCTCATTCAGCATTCTGTTTGCTTTCCGTTTCTCTTGCTTTCTGGTTGCTTTTTGTTTCTCGTGTTTTCTGGTTGTTTTCTGTTTTTCATGCTTTCTGCCTCCCTTTTATGTTTTTGTGTCTTTTCCGCATATCCTTCTGGTTCTCCGTCTAATCTTCTCTGTTTCTGGCTTAGTTTTTACTGTACTTTGCTTTACCAGTGTTTAGCTTCTGGCCAGTCTCTCTCTCTCTCTCTCTCTCTCTCTCTCTCTCTCTCTCTCTCTCTCTCTCTCTCTCTCTCTCTCTCTCTCTCTCTCTCGTTGCTTTCTCCCGGTGCTCATCTAGACGTAATCCCGGTGAACTGCAGTAAACTGTTCATTTCAACCAAGTGTTCTTAAAGATTTTTTGATTAGGTCAGATTGAAGAAGTTTTTGCTGTGAGAGCGATTTGCATGAGGCGAATATGGGTGTTGTGGACTGGGGGCTGCCGTACAGTGAGGGCGTAAAAGATTGTCTGTGGATTACACTTTCTGTTCTTAATAAAGCAGAGATCGGCAATGCACATCTGTAGTCTGGCAAGGTGCACTCGTATCTCTGTTTTCCCTTTACTGCTTGACCCTTGTTCGACCCTCACCTGATGCTGGCATCCTGGTGTCTCACTTTTCTGTTTCTAAACCACCCTCTCTTCTTCCCTCTGTGTCTGATGCTGATTTCCACCATACCGTTTCTCTTCAGTACCATTACATTCGCATTGCTTCTTTGTATCTCCAATACCATTACCGTGCTGCTGTGTTCCTACTTTCGTTCCAGTTTACTTCTAATGTTTAAATAATTTTCCTCACTTCCTGCAGAGAACTACACTTCCCAAATCTTTCTTTGTTCGCCTTCACTGCCTAACTCCCATTATTATTATCTCTTTCCCACCAGCTCCAAGTACCGTCCACCTGCTTCCAGCTCTTCCCCCTCTCCCACGTCCATAACTTCCTTACTTCTCCAAGCTTCTACCTATATCTCTTCGCCTCTCTTTACTTTCTCAGGCATGTCTCTTCGTATCCAAGCCTTTCCATACTTCTCTAAGTCTCTCCCTACTCCACCCATTATCTCCTTGCTTTTTCCACCACCTTCCTATTTCTCCCACTACCTCCTACTCTTCCGTACTTCCCCCATCACCTCCCTATTTCTCCCACTGCTTCCTTAGTCCTCCCACCACCTCTTTACTTCTCTCACAATCTCTTCACTCCTCTCACAATCTCTTACTCTTCCCTACTCTTCGTACCACCTCCCTACTCCTCTCCTAGCCTCCTTTCTTGCTGAATAACCATGCTCGTCAAATAAATCCCTCAGCAGACGCAGGCCATGTGCTCCGTGTGGCGGTGCATGAGGGGGCCTCCAGGGATCAAGTTAGGACAAAAGGACAACATAGGCGGATCACACAAGGACACCACCACCTCGTCAAGGCACAGAGACGGCTCACACGGGTGGTCATAGTCGTGGATGAGGTCAAAAGGTCACAGGTCATTCCCTGTGTGTGGGAGGATTATACTGCGTACTGATGACAGAACACGAAGCTGCTTCTATTTATCATCTTAACCCTCTTTCCCATTTACACAGAGTGGGAGGGATCCAAACATGAGACACTGTCAACAGAGTGCCCAGTAAATATAGGACGTGCAACCATTCACTTATCATTCAAACCTCCGAAATTCTCGGCTACACCTCACAAACCAAAGGATGCCCACAAAATTGTTCTTCAAAATGTCTGTTGGATCGGCACTGCGACGACTGCGAAGTTATAAAAAGTAGTACAGTACTTCATCCACCCATTTCTTTCCGCAGGCAATCCTTTCTCTTCATCACCTTCCATACCTCACTTATTCACACTTTTATTTCTTATCCAGCCTCCCTCTTCTTCGCTCTCCACGGCTACTTGTATGCTCTCAGTCACTCATATATACCCTTTTCACTATCTTGTAGTGTTTGTATTTGTTTTATCCATGTGGCCTTCCAATCTAAGCACATTTTCTCTGCCCTTCCGTGAACAAACTTCCTTACACCACAGCTGTTACAAATTTCTGTATTTCTCCAACATACGCAACCCACATTCGTTCCTTAACTGTCCCATTCCCGCTGCTATCAGTCTTAAACCTTGATATTCATCCCATGCCCAAATCTCGCACCTGTATGTTGATATGAGTACTAACATACTTTCATGTAGTCCTGTATTAAAACATCTATTGCATACAAAGGGCTTCATAGGACCAACAAACTTGATTTCTTGGGCCACTGTACTTTTCTGTCCTTTACTTTCTCCATTCCCTTCTGCACCTAAGCACTTGAAATCTTGTTCTACTTCCTCTCCGTTCATATACTATACACAATACACTGTGTGTCACCTTTCTCAACAACCGTCGCTTTACTTTTAACCACATTTACTTTCAGATCTCGCCATTCACATGCAGAAAACTATATCAATCCACAAGTTAATAATTTGAAATATATTGCATCCAACAAGATGTAAAAAGAGCCGTGCCCGGCGGAGTACGTGTTGCTGGTAGGTCCTAGCGATAACTTTGGAAAATCAGTAGGGTACTGTTGACACATCCTGGTGTTAACTTTGGCATATCAGTTGAGTGTTATTGGCATATCCTGGTGATAAGTCTGGGATTTCAGGAGAGGGATAGTTTTACAAGTGATACATTAAATATCAGGCTTTCTTTGAACTCCTTCTCTTCATCTGTGTTCCATTTAATAATATGTAATATTTTACGTGCCACATGATGCACTGATTGGTCACTCAGTGGAATATGCATCTCTGCAATACTACTCTGAGCTGGTATTTAGTTGCAGTTAAATTGTACCCATGTTCTTTTACGTGTTTTTACAAAAGTTTGATCATTACATTCTTGGGTTAATAGAAACATCCACGCAAACTTTCATGACATTTCCACTTTTTTTTATTATCTTATCTGCTGAATATAGACAGCCAGATAACAAAATTACATAGAAAAATTACAACCGAGTGAAATAACTTCACCCCTCGTTAAGTGAAACAGTCACACAACTTTTGATGACCTTTCCTAAGCTCTTCTCTTAATTGGGTAAGGAAAATGATAAACAGATGAAATAATAATTTTCGTCCACCTTTGCAGGCTGAAGTAACGAGAAGACCACACTGAGCTGGTAATTACGTATTTCTTTAGCTGCAAATAACTAGTTTCCATTTTAATCTCGGATAACATCAGGCAATGCTCTATGCTCGTTAGAAATCTAGCGTACTAATATTGTGTAAAAGCAACCACGACGAACATGCTGACTGAGAATAAGGACGTTTTTATTTTATTTTACAGACTGACGGACGAGAGTACACAGCGTAGAGAAACACCAAAACCACCGGAGTCACTGCTTTACTCCAATTACTTTTTTTTTTTAAGTCTTTCCTTGATATCCTCAGATAACTTTCTTTAGCTTAGAAGAATTCCCTGGTAGTGAAGGGGTCAGCGAGGGCTATATCGAGCCTCCTTAAATTCAAAAAGTCCATCGTGAACTAAACATCAGCATCTGGAGGTAAAAAAAAATAAAATAGAAAATATGTCATTGGAATCAAGGAGTTAAACTTATTACTGTAAGGAACATCATTTCACTTCGCTCTTGAGTCAGAAGGAACATAATCTGATTCCCCTTCAATGAGACTTCTTTATTTAATTATTCAGTTTTTAATCCTCTTCACGATTTTATTGGTCAAACGAGAGAGCGAAATGGTGTGGTAGAGCAAAGCACAAAAATTATGTTATACCACACAGTTTAAGCTACCGCGGATGTATGCATATTGTTGAAAATTTTGTGGAAAAAGAACGGGTGTCTCATAGGTGGGTTCTCGCAAACATTCGCCACGATGCTGCTTAAAAAAAAAAAAAATCCAAATTGGACCCTTGACTGGGCTCTCTCAGAAGTTATTAAAGCTACAGAAGAGCAACACACATCACGGGAAAACTTAGGGAAGTAGTACACGTTACCTACGCGATTATCAAATATTCAAGCATGTGTTACTATCAGAATTCTTCTTCTAGGTAAAATAACAACATAGGGGAGCTTTTTAGCTTTAACATTTCCCACACATCCCAATGTGGACGTCTATAATGTAATTAATTTTAATATTGGCTTTCGATTTGGACGACATACATAGCCTTCATTAATTCGTTGAATACGGTAAGATTTTACTTAGTTCAAAATATCGTCAGAAGACATGAAGAAAATAAAAATTACTCCATCGGATCGAAGCCCTTAAGTTTCCTTGCTAATAATTTCACTAGCCCTGATACAGTCTGACGGTATGAAGTCTTACATACATGGTTATCCCGTTGACACTGTATAATCTTTAAGGAATCTAAACCGCTGGTAGTGGTCATTCATATATATCAGGCTGTTCGGAGTGCAAGAGAAGTTTTACCGTTCAGGGAACGTCTGATTTCATCACACACACACACACACACACACACACACACACACACACACACACACACACACACACATATTTATATCTATGTGTGTGTGTGTGCGTATAGAGAGAGAGAGAGAGAGAGAGAGAGAGAGAGAGAGAACACTCATTTGGTCTCCCTGACTTCTATTTATCTTGATACTGGAGAGAGTTTTCCACTTCTAAATGGGATTTGTTTTTACAGGTATGAAAAGAGGCCTAAGAAGATTCTGCTCTGTTCTTCTTGCCATTCCTACAAAAACAGACCTCTTTTGCGACAGGGAATTATTTTTAAGGCTGGGAATCAAGGTTCTCGTGATCACACGCGTTTGCCAGAATGAAATAAAAATGACACACCTGATATAAAGACATTATAAAAACCGCACACAAAAGCACAAATGGGTTATATGTTAGACTCGTTCTGTTTGTTTTCTGTCATTCTATCTGTTTGCAACATTATGGAAAAATATTGCAAGGAATTGCACCAAATTTGGAGTAATGGTTGATGACAACCATAAAAAGAGGTGATTATTTTTTGGTCACGGATGAAGGGTGAGGTCAGCTCTCACAGTTGATCCAGCTATAGCTAAACTAGATTAAAGGATTGAGGAACAAGAAAACGTGAAATAATTCAGTTTTGAGAACAATTGGTCTGAGGGAATGGTCACAGGGGAAAGGCAAAGTTTCGGCAGTTTAACTCTGTTTTTATTTGATTTGAATCCAACCTGGAAGAAGTGTTTGAGATTAATTATGGGTGACTTTTTTTCTAATGTCAGAACACCAGGTCAAAGGTCAAGAACTCAAGATCACAGGTCAACTTTAAAACTTTTGATCTGATATGGACTACGCTAGGAGGAAGGGTTATGGAACAAGTAAGAATGAAGTAATTAGATTTTGAGAGCAATCAGTCACAACTTGAGGGCACAAGACCGGGTCAAATTTCTGCCTTAAACTGGTTTTAGGGTGCTGGTGTTGCAGTCTCTAAGTGTTTCATTTTGTAACTTTATTATGGGATGTTTCGTCCCACCTGTATATGTTCAATATTCCCTGTGAGAGATGACTGCTTCAAGGTCATGAGCACTTATTGACACAATAACTGAGATATATATTAAACGGAATATGGATCATGCAGTTCGATTTGATAGTCGACTGAGTAGTTGAGCACTCAAAGGCAGTTTCTATTTATCTAATGACGGCGCTTCAGTTTTTAATTTGAACTTGACTTACTTAGCAGTTTTCAAGCTAATTTGTAGAATTACTCAGTAAATAGGCACTTCCTTCATCTCCATTGTGGTATAGTAGATAGGGCACGCCGGGTTCGATTCCCGGCACAGGAACATTTTCGTAGTGTATTTGTCAAGTTTCCGGGAATATAAGGAGGAAGTAATGAGCAACACGAGTGGTATCGCTCTGGGTCCTGCTGCGAGGCTCTGTCAAACAGTTTGCCGTAAAAAGAAATTAGCCTTAACAGTGAGTTCACTACGCAGATTCTGGGGGTGCCTTAACAGAGTGCCCTTGCTGCTAGAAGGCGCTACCACAGGTGTCATCTGACAGCAAATTTGGATTTTCCATGTCAGATGACCTAAGCTGGGACCACTTTTATGTCTCATTTGGCTTAAATTAGGCAATTTTGCTGAAGTTGCCGCTAGATGGCGGCACCTCAGGTGTCAGCTGATGGCAGATTTAGATTATCCATGTCCATTTACCTTTACTTTTATGTCTTCAAAGGCCTTTCAACAAATCCGCCAGAGACCGAAGAAAAAGAAGAATGCTGGTCACTCACTGACCTTCTGGCTATCGCCGCAGGTCAAAACTATGTTGCGGAAAGAAAGGAAAAACAGTTTAGGAAATAATCTTTGGAGTAGAGGGGGTGATAAAACTCAAGTTCAAAATTTGAAGACGTCCATTTGGGAAATGATTAACACTATTAATACATAAATTTTGATACCAAAACTAACTTCATATCTCTTTAAAAAAAGCCCACCCCTTGAAATTCAAAATTAACACAAAAATCGGCTTTTCTGTCCATTCTGTTGTTTGTATGCCCTGGCTTGTCTTATTGTTTTGGCTTGAAATACTTTTCTCAAAATTGATTGGCAGCAAATGATGATTCTAAAAATAATTGCTTTAACATTTACATCAATTAAAAATGGTTATTGGATCACAATATGTGTATTTTCAAACGCAAACTGTGATGCGTTACTGGTTAATTCAAGAATTGTAGTAAAAGTGGTTAGAGACTGTTTTAGAATATTTAACATTCTTAATTCAATCTTAAAACAGTTAAGTTCATGGAAAGAACTATCTTATGAAGATGCCAATTTGTCAAGGCTTTGCTGGAATTTCTCATATTCTAGTGTGATTCGGTCGCTCCTTCTGCCCAGGTATGACATTAGGGCCTCTCCAAACTCCTTTGCAGTTTTCATCCTTCTCATCCCACTGGGCAGTGTCACCTGGACTCGGAAGATAACATCGACTTCAAGCAGAAGTGTGGTAGTCTCTCTGGTGAATTGAAGCTCCAGCTTCATCCTCTGCTGCTTGTCCTTGACGCTCAGAATTGGATCCGCAAGGAACTGCTCAACTTCCTCACCGTTAGTAAAGGGGCCACCACTAGTTTTTAGTTTTTCAAGCACGTCCAATCGTTTCATCTCATTTCTCTGAGCCATTTCCTGCTTTTGCTCTGTTCACTTCTCAAACTTCTCCTTCGTGTATTTACTCCAGTTGAGTTCGACCTCCCTTTTAGCTTGGGCTGCTGCCTTGAAACCTCTAAAGGAAAGACTGTCCAGTCCTTAGTTCCTGGTTCGTTTGCAGGATAATTGACCTGCTGACTGCATTCAGTGTGCCAAACTTCTCAGTCTGTAGTCCATTTTGTCACATTGTCTTTCGATTCCAGTGTTGTGTACAGGGGTTTCATCGATGTTACTGGCCTGGTCGCTCAAGGAATAGTCCACTGGGAAGGCCTCCTCATCTATACCAGAGTCCCTTCTCTGCCTGGCTAGGGCAGTCTGCAGGTGGGGCAGCCTTAGGTTGGTCAGCTTTTTCTCCTCCTCTAGGTGCTCACTCAGCTAAGTCAGACACGGAGTTCAGGACTTCGTCCTTGTAGTTCTTCCCACCAGTGAAGAGATGGTCAGACACCCCAGGGTATTCAGACTTTGTAAATCTTGTTAAGTCATCACTGATAGGCTGACCCAAGGCCGTTTGCAATCCTTTGTAGAACTCTCTGAGCTGAGTATGGGTAGCGTCTTTTTCTACTGTTCTGGCATAGAAGGGTTCCACCAAGTGCACACCCAGGCAGGCAAACACCACGAGGACGACTTTGGGGTAGGGGAGTTCCAATACTTCTCTGACCAGGCAGGCTAGGCGGTTGTTGATGTGAGGATTCTGCCTCAGAAACTCAGCCACGTGGTCATAACTGTATATTAAGACTGCTGCTGCCCTTGAGAGACACCCAAACCTGCTATATTTGTAGGCAAACAGGACACTGGATACACGTCTTTGCTCCAGGAAGACAAGGAATTCCTTGTAGCGGTTCCAAGGCTTGTGTGAAAATTCAGGAGCCACCAGCTTGAGGCACATTTCCAGTGCTTGCCCAGCCAGCCTAGTATTTTTGCTGTCTACCTCCAGATCGACCATGAAACCCTTCAAAACCTGCTCCATCTTCATATCTGCCTCCACCAGCCTCCATCTTATTCATGGCACTGCTGAACCCCGGTGTAGTATGAGTGCCACAAAATAACTGTCCTGCTGGTGTTTCCAGGTCATACATCTCCGCCAGCAGCTTTGAGAAGCCCTTGTTGTGCTCTGTGCTATCTGTCATATGGGCATCTACAAGCTTATACACTTCCTCTGCACTGACTCCTCTGACAGATGCCAGTGTCTCAAACCCCATATCCACCTGCATTGCCATGTCCTCAGTTGTCTCTCCACAGATAGGCAGAATAGGTAGAGGGAATGGGATGTCCTGACCTACATGCAGCCCTTGCACCATGAACTGGCCAACACCTTTCTTTATGGTACTGTCTAATTCCCTTCTGTTTCTCCTCAAGCTTGCCCACAACTAGCAACAAACTCTGGGCCTCAGTTTGCTGCAGGGCTTTCTTTGTGTTCCTGTTGATTGGCACTGTATGTAAGTCAAAGATCTCATCACATTCTCGAGGGCTTTTCCATCTTCTTCCAAACAGTGTGTTGCCAACCTCAATGACAACTTCGCTCGATTCACTAACAGAAAGTCCCTTTCCTGAGAGACTGGCCACAGTTTGGTAAAACTTATCACGTACTTTTCTCTCTCAGAATCGGATGTGCTGAAATTCTTGCTGTAGCGGATCATCTGCATCTGCCTCAACAACATCCTTGAAGAGGTTTCTCATCCTTAGCCTGGGGTCAGCTGCAACCACACTTTTCTTGCCCTCGTTATCTTGTGTCAGTCTCACAGATGTCTTGTCGCTTTTGGACTCGGTTCTCTTGCTTTTCATGACTGCTGTTGGTGGGAATCTCACCAGCTTCTAGGAGAATATCAGTGATCTGGTCAAGGGTCTTGCACTGGAACTGTTGGTCTCTCCTCCCCCTATATCTATCCTGTCTCTCTCTCAGCCTTTGGGCTCTCAGTGTACTTTGGTACCACACGGGGTCCACACCTTTGTGACAAAACATCTTCCGCTCCATCTTCTGGTCTTCATAGTAGGCTCCTTATATTCCATATCACTCATGCTCATCCCCCACTCCTGCTCCAGATGTTGCCGCTGCACCGGGTCCTCTACATATACATCAAAGAGGTCACACTTCTGTCAGATAACTCATATTGCCTGACAGCTTTTGAGTCTTCCTTCCCTTTCCGTCCATATCTCTTTCTGCGTTCACTAAACTGTTTCCTGAGGTTCTCTACCCTCCTCTGAATGGTGCTCAAAGACACGCAGAACACCGTATCATGGTAGTACTTAGCGTAGATCTGCTTCGCTACCTCAGGTGCCCTCATGTCAACAGTCACCTTGCCAATGTCCATCACTCCAAGTGGTACCTAAGCATACCTATTATACTCTGCACTGTGGGCAGTTTTGTTAGTGGTTAAAAGTATTTGGATGGAGGAATGTCCTTATCAGCATCATATTCTTTAGCATCATATTCTTTATCATCAGATCTAGTTCTTGGCTTGGATCTGGGTTTACTACTGCTTGCCATGCTATAACTTAACGTTATAGTTTTATGCTTGTTATATCACCAAACTCGGTTGATTTCTCTAAAACATATAAATAGAAAATACCTTCAATCACAGTAAACTTCCATGTCCCTTTTTACTTCTCAGATCAGTTTTGTGCATTTACAAGTATTTCTGTACCAACGACCATCTGTGATATTTATTGATATTAGTCCATAAATAATATTCTTAAGTATAATTAAATTGTCACTTATGTGCTTATGTATGAAAGTATTACACTTCAGTGGTGTGATCAAAATCTAATATACCAAACTGATCGAAATGGGTAATTTATCACTTTCATACCGACCGTCCGACAGTGTGTATTATGTCGATTCGGTCTTTGGGGTGGGGTGGGGTGGTTTTTCTTTTCCATGCTAGATACCCACTTCCTATGCAAATCTCTCTAAAATAACTCAATGCATCACCTCTCAAGTGGACGTTATCATATTTCAGGTTTTTTGTTTTCAGCCCAGTTATCACCCCACACTATTTGGAGAGCGATAAAATGTAGTATAAAGCTGCTCTATGCACTTTAGATCAAAATACAGTATTCCCGTGCCGGGAATCGAACCCGGGCCTCGCGGGTGAGAGCCGCGTATCCTAGCCACTAGACCACACGGGAAGTATTTAGGTTGCCAGAACCATTCTTTTAAGAAATTATTTGTAATATATTTGAGCGGTGATTCTATTGTGGTTTATTTATCTATGCCTAGTGTTTCCAACAGCTATACCTTAACCTCCTACTCATACTCTCCGTCACTCAGCATTGTTTCCACCACTCCAGTGTTACTACATTCACCCCACAACTATATGAACCCACAGTTAGGAACATAAGTTCGCCTCATATTTAGTATAAATCTTTTATTTTCACTTACCTCTGTTAGCTATGATTCCTAAGCTGAGAAAGGACTAATGTGTTTCTCTTCTCAGAGATGAGAGTACGGATTATGAGGGAGGAAAGTGTCAGACATGCCTCGATAGTGATGTAGACAGTATGAAACAGCAGATAAACTTGTCCCTGAACGTAATGCTGTTATATTTTCATAACGCGCTGCCTTTACACTGGCTTCATTATCCAGGTGAAATGAACGGTAACTCATTTTCACCATATGACTGCATTATTTACTGGGGTGACTGATTCGAACGGGAAGAGTTATATAAGAGTATAGTCATCATTAACCCTTTCACTTATAAAGTTTTGTCTTGCACTGAATAAAGTTGAATGGAGGTACCGTGAACAAAGTGTAAACTTCCGTCGTCGGACTAAAAGGATTATTGTTCTCACGCAGAACTTGTCTCGGAAACTTTACCTGCGATGGAAGAACTCACTTATAGATGAGTTGCTTTTTTTTTTAAGGATAAAAACATTTTCTGTCCAACTTCGACCCTCTTCAGATAATAAGGTAAAGCCAAAAAACCTAAGTCTGACCTGAACTGTTGTATCTACTAACTAAACATCCTGCTAATTGACATAATTCTTCCCTTTGAACAATCCTCCTCCTACAGTGTTTTCATCTCCCTCACCTCCACCCACCTTTCGTTCCCTCTCACCTCCATCCACCTCTTCTACCTTTCAGCCCCTCAACTTCTTCCTCTCATCTCCCCAAATCTCCTTCCTTCCCACCTTCATCTGCTCTTTTTCCTTGCCACCTCCTCCAACCTAATCTTCCTTCCCGCCTCATCCAAACCTTTCTGGCCTCAAGTTTGCCACGACACGTCCTCCTTCCCGTTTCTTCTAATCTTTTCTTTTCTCGCTACTCCCACAACTCTTTCTTCCACAATCCCTTCCTTTCCTTCCTATCCTCCTCCACCCCTCCCTCCAACAACCTCACTTCTCCTCCCACAAGCGAAGGCACGCGGATTCAAAGAAAGTGTGCTCGAGTGGATCGATTATTAGCTTACAGGACATAAACAGAGAGACGTTGTAAATGGAAAAGGATCAGACTGGAAATGTGTTACAAGAGGAATGCCTCAGGGCTCAGTACTGGGTCCTATTCCGTTTTTAATATATGTAAATGATAATGACGAAGATTTTTTTTGTAATATATCAAAATTTGCTGATGATACTATAACTGGTAACAGAGCAGACATTTATTCACAGAGACAAGCAGTTCAGAGCAACCTTGACTAACTGTTTAATTGGGCCCGAACATGGCAAATGGATTTTAATATTAGTGTAAAATATTGCTATACATTGAAGTAGAAACGAAAAAGTAATTTACACTATGAACACTTTTCAGCTAGATAAGATCATCCATGTCAACAAATGATTCATAACCAAGCATCTTGTTCGGAGTCTGTTAAGAAAGCCAATAAGCTAATCGGATACATTGGTAGAGCATTCAGATGTACAGGAAATGAAAGAATATCAGAAAATATCATCCTCACGTTGTATAATTCACTAGTGCGCCCACAGTTATTGTGTCTAGTTCTGGTAGCCTTAATAACAACAAAGTGCACTTTGTGGGCATGCGGCGAGAGAGCGAGCGCCATGTTATCACAACTTCCCTCTGATAAAAAATCATAGGCGGAATCTCCGATATTTAGTTGCTAGAGCTGATGCAGTGTTTCAACAGACAATCTTTTATATTTTGATTTCGTAGTTGAAGCGTTCACCGATTAGAGCCGAAAGCTCGCTTGGAAAACTCGAGATTCCACGGGGTTCCCACGCTTTTACGGGTGAGTTTGTAGTTGATAACAAAATTTATTGAATTAATGTATCAGATGTAGAAAGAAGTTCAACTCTACTTCGCATAGGAGTAAAGTTATTAGCTTCAGCTTAGCGTTACGGGCCGGGTCAGACCAGGTGGGTCCGGGCCACTTATTTACAAACTTAACTAAGAGTAAACATCGCTCACTCGCTTCGCTCGCTCGTTCATAACGAGAGAGAGAGTACAGCAAAGGGAGACAAAAATTATACGAAGATTGAGAAATACATCATGCGAGGAGAGTTTAGAAGCCCTGAATCTTGTTATCTTAACTAAGCGTTGGTTTCTAGGATATTTAATTCAGGTATTCAAAACAGTCATAGGACATGATAATATGGTTGTCGACAGATTGCTCAAATTATACTAGAGGTGAAGGGCACAAAATTATTGGCAAACTATTCCAACCACATGGAGCTAAAAATTCCTTCTTCAGTAGATTTGTTGTTGTTGAACAACGCCAGTCTGTCTGGTCAAGCAGACCCATCTATTTGAGGCAAGGAATCCCCCTTGTAGGACCATGCCATGCAGTGTAGTGATGTTCCCTTGCGGTAGACAGAGCCTTGCCATAGCAAGGCGCGGAGTAAAGCGTGGAGGTTTGGTTCGTGGATGGATGCCTTATTTGCGTCTCTCCATCCAGTAAACAGGGGCACCATAGCAAGCTCCACTACACCCAGTAATTTGGTTATGTGGTTACCAGCCAGCGCTGTAAATGGTTTCCTGGATTACAGAAAACCACTAGGCCTGTCGCTCAGTGTGTGTAGTCACCTGAAGCAGAACGAAGAGTAATAAGACATAACAAGAAGGCTGGGAGAAAATATGAAGAGAGGAGGGCAAAATTATGTTGAAAAGGAATAATGGTAATGAAAGAAGCAGGCAGTACTAAATCAAATGAGTCGGCGATGGGCGCCCCAACCTACCACTTCTTTATTAATCACTTGGATAAGCATCTGTCTTCTAACCCCCAGTTAAGCATTCATTCTGTGGTATACTTTATATACTTTTTTCTTTCGTTTCCACTTTCCCGGATCTTGGAGGATAAAACAGCACATCAACATCAGTACATATCGCTGACATAATATTATTTTCCTTTTCAGACAGATCATGTATAGTGATTTCCTTCCCCTCTTTCCTGTGAAATTTCCATAAAAGCTTTTTTATGGTGCATAATGGTCCTTCTCACTGTTTCCTGCCGGCTTCGGGTGGAGGGTTTGGTAGGTAAGGGAAAAGCCTTCGTGCTCTCCTATACTTGTCTTAGCTGATAGAAGAGCTTTGTTAGGTATTATCTTCCCTATAACAAACAGCCAAGCAAGGACCACTTGGTGTGCTGCTTTCTGCTTTCCTTTGTACCCCTTTCTCCTCCCAGAACCCTACATCCTCATCGCAGCCTCATTCCTATTCGTCTTCCTCACAGTCACACTTCCTCCCCTCAACCCCGCTCTACTCAAAAACCTCAACTCCTTCCCACACCTAACTCCTTCCTCCCCACAATTAACTCTCTCCTCCCCACACCTAACTTCTTCCTCCCCACAATTAACTCTCTCCTCCCCACAACAGTTTCCCTCCTCTCCGTAACCCCGTCACATCCATACAATCATCTCTCTCCTTCTCACAATCGCAAATCCTTCTCCTCTCCACAACAAACTCCATCCTCCCACCAACCCTTCTCCATCCCGTCCCCAAATGCCAATCGTCCTCCTCAAAATAGACTCCACTTACCCATCCATCTACCCTCGGACTTCACTCTGTCCCCATAGCCTCATTCCTCCTCTTCTTCCTCCTCCTCACAACCCCGATATCCTCTCCACAACCCCACAACTTGTCATTTCCCTATACTTTCCTCCCAAAACCCACCTTCTCCCATTTTCTGCACTTTACTCCTTCTCCTCACAACCTCACCTCACTAAAAACCATACCTCATCCTCTGAATCCGCACTTCCTCCTCATAACGCTCCTTCTTTCTCACAACTCCAGTTCCTCTCCATAATCCCAGCTCCACTCTTCCCACAAAAATAGGCCTCCTCACAACCCCCAGCTCCTCTCTCCCTGCAACAGAAGCGCCTCTTCCTCACAACTCAAACTCCTCCTCATAACTTCAGCTCCCCACAAACTCATTCCTCCCTTACAAGTAAGATTTCCTTCCCACAACTCCACCTCCTCCCCACAGTCTCACATCCTCTCCACGACCCCACAACCAATCACCTCTTCTCTACAACCTCATTCCCGTTACGTCTCCCCACAACTCTAACTCCTCAGAAACTCACCCTCTTCTCACCAACCTTACCTTCTCACCTCGAACCCCATGTCCTGCCCACAACCTCACATCCTGCTCACAGCCTTACTGGCCTCAAAGCCGGCCGTAACCATGGGATTATGACCGGCAACTAGGCGATAAATTCTTGCTGTGTTTAGACCTTAATTGCCGTGCTGAGTGGCCATTTCCACAAATTTATTGCTGCTTGATATTAAAACTGATTAAACCTGGATTAATATGTATGGATTTTTTTGTTTTTTTTCGGTTTAAACCATTAATATCGGCGGGGCACTGAAATGACTATGATAAATCTCTGCGCCGTAGACTGGATCTGAGAGCGAATGTCTAGCTAATGTTTATAAGCGCTCACAATGCTCTGCTTTTCAACTTATTGCTAGATGCCTTAATCCCAGAGTGGTCGACCACGGACAAATCGCCTCTATGTCACCCCGACCTTCGCCATCAGAATGTCTTCCTTTCAGCCCATACAACCTTCATTCATATACCCCTCAATGCCAACCTTCCATCTCATCCTTGTACAGTTACGGGCTAAATTGTCGATCCACTTTTCAGTCGAAATTATGACACCCTTAAGCAATATTCTGAAAAGTTGTGGGGGCTCAGAAGATCGGACCACTGGGTTTCGAAAGTGATTGCCTGCTATTGCTCTCAGATGACTACTATTATCCGGTGTTAACTGCGATAAATAATAGAGCTGATGTTTCAGTGAGAAGGTTAACAATACCAGGAACACTCAGTCTCATATACTTACTCTTAGGTGAATAAAATTGTATGGCTGTTATCTGGAACATACAGTAATACTAGATTTGTTCCGTCGAAGGCTCCAGGAAGCCGAAGTTCAGCGACGAGGATCTGGTAGTTAAATTCCAGCAGGAAATAATCTTGCACATTCCTTTTTGATCACTTAACAGATATTTATTCCACATTAAAATTATTTACCCTGTTCAGCTTTATTGTTTCAGAAATCGATATTGTTGCAAAAATCGACCAAATTTTCAAAGTGAATGGATTTCAATTATTTATTCCTAAAAACCTCTCCCATGATGCCAGGTGTGTGTTGAAATTTTTTTTATTTAGCTTGATATCACCATTGGTTCCCTAGATATGTGCGTCCGTCATGTCCGCATTTCATACATACACACACACACACACGCAAACACACACACACACAGACACAGACACACACACACACACACACACACGTATATATATATATATATATATATATATATATATATATATATATATATATATATATATATATATATATATATATATATATATATATATTCACGTTAGAAGGAGTGGGGTATTGGAGTTGTAACAACCAGGAGGGGATGTGAAGTCAGCATCCAGTACAGAAAAATTGCCTGTTATTGTTCAGTTGTTAACCGTACATCAGAACTGCCAGTTTACCCCAATTTACAGTATCAGCTGTACGGAAAGCGTGATATTTGAGAACAAATCCTCAGTTATAACAAGGACTACATCCACTGTGAGCACTTTTTTCTTTCGTGTATTTTTATTTTTTATTTTTGCTGTATCCACAGAGGAAGGGACGACCATACCTAGAGTATGTCCCTAACTCACTCACTCACTCACTCATTCACTCACACACGGAGTTATCGTACCGTTTTGAATAACGGGGTTCAGACCTTATGATGAATATATTGAAGGATGAGGAGTACTGGTGGTGTCTGATGTACTTCTGGGGTGTGTCTTCGGTGCATTCGACATGCATTCTGAATAACCGCAAATATGAAACACTGGGACTAGATCACCTGAATGTGAATTTTGGATGTAACCGCGGTGTATCTGATTGTGTGTGGTGTGTATCTAATCGACTCCGCACGTGGGTCGTGCCCGAACAACCGTAAATATGACACAGAGGGGTAGGGCAGAAAACTGGACAGTTAGCTGTACCGGAACGGCCTGTGAGCCAGAAGAGTGTCATGTAAGTGTTTGGCCAGTAAACTGTTTCTCTCCCCATACAACACTGCAAGTGTATATGCAGCTATCAAAAGCGTCCTTTGTTTTATTCATCCGATTTTGTGCATACATTTAGCAGGCCATTCTTAAAGGTCCAGCAGTTCTTTTACATGCAAGATGCCTTCACGTACCACCATTTCACTAGTAATATATGCTGTTCATATTGAATGCATCTTAGGACTGTCTTCAACTGGACTGGTGTAATTGTATTAGCAGAGATGTGTTCATGACATGTTGATGAATGTTGTTAAAAATGAATAAAGTCTGTTTTAACAGAATTCAAATAATCAACTTTAATCGGCCTTGGCCTGGGATCGAGCTGGCGTCCTTACAAACAAGAGACCACAACTGTATAACCAGCTGATCACAATCTCTCCCCAGTGTCTGAAAGACAAGAGCTACTGTCTTAGCATTTCACTACCACGTCGTCTTATTCTACAATATTCTTGCTACATTCTGATAATTTTATTCAATTCGGGAAAGGCTTCTCTTATTGAAGGGGTTAGTGAAACCATTCCACCTAAGAGTTTCTCTCCTAACCTGAATAAGACCTTCTTGGGACAGCAAAAACAGTACGGTACCTAAAACAAGTCCTCTGGTGAAAGTTATGAAAAATGCCGTATTGAAGTTTGCTGAAGCTATGGGTCGTACACTATTGGATCATGTTATCCTCCCGCACATTACTGATGAAAAGTATGTCGATACTTGATATGCATAAATAAAATAAAGGAGACTCTCATGGTGTCATATGAAATAAAAATCTTTGAGAAAATAGTGATGCCTAGAAGTGTACCATGTCAGCTAGAATACAAACCTGAAATTCATCATCATCATCATCATCATCTCAGACCTCTTTTCCTGCCAAGAAAGGTAGGGTCCAGGGAAAAAAATATAGGAGAAACTAACCAAACGTCTCCCCAGCTGGAAGGGTCACACTCATTCAGATTAATATTTTAAAAATCTATTAAATATTCATCCCCTTCACTACATTGACATCTTTTCTGTCATTATAGGATTCAGTTCATCGAAGGTCATAATAATCGTAATGAAGCGGACAGGTACAGTCACCCCAAGAAGTGGAGGCAGTTTCAGATTGCTTCAGTCACTAAACTGATAGGTGTTCAATGAAAACTTAATGAATATCAGGTAAAAAATAAAATACATAGTATATCACACTACGATATATGTGAAATGAATAACATGGGGCAGTGATAAATTAGAAGTTAACACTGTAAGACATGCTCTCCTGAACTGAATGTGAAATGTATTCCCCCGCTCGCGGCGCACAGAATAACCCAGTGTTCATGGTGTATTTACTTGCCATGATTTCAAATACAGACGGTCTAGTTTCGAAGGCTAGTTGATGAAAATTCTTGTGACTACAATACATTACCTGATTTTGAAGTGCTGTGGCTGTGTATACAGCAACAGTAATGATGCCACAACAATGAAATTATTCATACTAGAGATACCCTACAGGATGTGGCAACCAGACCTTGCTGCCTTTTATTCCTTGTCATCCTAGCGCTTATAATAACTGTAATTGGCTACTTTATTCCCTAGAAAACTAAAAACTATTTTCTGTTGTAAGGTGTGGCAAATTTTACCGTTTTCTCTTGCACTAGTTAATAAGAGGGCGAAAACAAGCTTACAACTCTTGCAGTGCAAAACCACATACTTTTGCTGTCTTTTAACGTCATTTCTTTTAAAATAAACCGTTATGTCCTCTTTATTTGAAAATGCTGTTCTGGAAGTTTTGAACTCAGTGATTTGATTATGAACCTCAGCATTTTATTACTCCAGCCAGTTGTTTATGCACTAATGATACAAGGCTAACTCATTTTTGGCATTTTCCTAGGAGCTCCGACTCTCAGCAGATTCTTGAGGTTCTTTTATTTCGTTCACTGATAGTCCTCTGGCTTAAACTAAATCTTTCATTGTCTTCTCTTGCTGGAAAATTGATCCAGTGCAATGTAATAACTGCATGTCTTTGAGTGAAAGTTGTCTTCATTAGTGCTTGCTGACCGAGCCATTTAAAATAGCCTACGGACTTTAGCCGCATTCCTGCTTCCTGTCGTCGTCCATGAAGACAACAGAAACTAAAATAAGCGACTTCAAGTAAACTGCTGAGGAAGAGGTGGTAGGAAGCCGCCTTAGCCGACTAGACATTGTATATATTCGATTAGATGAATGCCAACTAAACCTCTCATGATGGGGACACCTGAGGAATTTTATTTTTGTTAACGACGCACTTCTTTTTTGCCACTGAGTGCACACAAGAACCTGAGAGTAAGTCGTGTAGTAGTTACCCTCTCATGCCTGGGACACTGTTATTCTACTCCAGATAATGACGGACTATTATCTTCAGTGAAGATTGTGCCATAGGAAACTAAATGTGACAACCTTGTACCAGTAGTCTCCTTATGATCAAGAAACTTAAGTATTCCCCTCTGATAACACTAGACGACTTTGCTCAGTTGAGGGTGAATACAGGTGAATGTGTTGATGCTGGCACCATTATCCTTCTAATGATCGGAACATCTCTAGAGTTTCCCAAGACGATTCTTTTTTTTTCTCTCTCTTTCTTTTTTTTTCTTTTTTTTTTTTTAGCTAAGTGAGTCGTAGGAGCCTGACAGTGTTGAATAATATTATTAGAGAGAGATTTAACCATTCGGATGGATTTAAAGATAAAGTATTTTAAATATAACTAGACTACAATAAAGCATTTTTTCCTCTAAATCTGAAGGGATCTCTGCTACAGAAAGGGTTAGCAGAAGTTATGTCATTGCCCTCTTACTCTAGGCGTCTCCTGGAAAAAGAGTATCGTCTGGAGATATCAACAACAAGTGGAAAAATACGTCAACGTGTTCAAGGAATTTACCCCTTCAGTAGGATGACGAAATTTATATTCTTCTTGCCTCCTGGCAACTTTACCTAACTTACACCAGAACCCACGTAGAGAAAACCAGTGAAGGCAATATTTAAGCCTCATGTATACTGAGGTGAAAACTAAAACAAGATGATTTTTTATAATAGTAAGTTATTGATGAGACCTACTTATCGTGTAGACTGAATAAGCTCCTTGACAAATACATCCCCTGGCCTTTGTCACGCCCACTCACCGACGACCACGAGACAACCTCGACTCTTGGCAAGCACCACTCTCGGCTGCCACAGTCATGGCTCACTGTCTGAACTGTAAAGCTTACGATGATTTTCACTTCAGTTCGATAACATTATTGCTTTATATACATTATCCAGTACTTGAAAAGAAGAAGAAAGGAATTTATAAAAATCTTGTTTTCTTTATTAATGAATATAAAACGCTTGGTATCTCAGGTAAGAATAGTGCCTCTAGCA
Source organism: Coenobita brevimanus (assembly GCF_032717465.1). Lineage (NCBI taxonomy): Eukaryota > Metazoa > Arthropoda > Malacostraca > Decapoda > Coenobitidae > Coenobita > Coenobita brevimanus. The sequence continues at coordinate 42,516,117 of NC_136976.1, forward strand.
ACTATAAACACAACTCCCATGTGGTCTAGTGGCTGGGATACGCCGCTCTCACCCGCGAGCCCCGGGTTCGATTCCCGACACGGGAATGTTTACTTATTGCATGAAGACCGCATCGATGCTGCCAAGCTCACACGCCCGTGTAAGATGCTGCTACGTTGGTATATTCCAACTATTTGAATGGCAGGATATCACTTAATTCAACAAAACTTCTGGTGTCGGTGTCAGTGAGATACGTAGGTGTACCTGTGACAGAAAAGGTTACTTGAGATAGTCAGATAAAGACTTAAGCCGCTCGGAGTTCTCAAACATCAACAAAATCTTCCCGCGTTCGCCTGAATAACATGTCCAAGTGCACCAGTGGCCGCAGAAGGGCTACTCATGTCCTCTGTACAGGGCCGTGCACAGGTATTTTGAAAGGATGGAGGCGTAAAAAAAATATATATTTCTTTCAAAACAGCTTATTCACAAAGTTGACCTCTTCTTTATTTTTCAAATTAAGTTATCAGATGACGATTGGCAACTTTTGGGAGTTTGTGCACGCTCTTATTCATTTTTTTCTTATATTTTGTGGAACTTTTTAACTCTTTTTTTCTATTATTTTTCTATCTCGTAACATTGTTAACAGGATTTAGTAAATTTAATGAGTTGCTTTTTTAGAATTACTCTATTTTCATTTGAATTTTTCATTGTTTCCAAATGAGGGAAAGGAGGGTTAAGCCCTCCACCCCCATGTGCACGGTCCTGCCTCTGTGTGCCGTGGAGATAATTACCTGATTTTGGATAGCGACACAGACTCGCGCAAAGGGAATAACGTACAATGGAAGAGAACAGACTGGAACCATGGGAACCGAGAAGTAGCGAATATTGAGAGGACATGAACAAGGTCACTACAATACTTTCTCATGACTGCATTGTGTATGACTAACATATTTAACTCCTTCAGTTCGGCGATGCATGTTTTAGTTTATTCGTCCTAAGTACACAAGGTATTATTGAGTTCAGTGAGAGTTTAAGAACTATACTGGATATATATATATATATATATATATATATATATATATATATATATATATATATATATTATCTCATCAGCCGTTTGAGTGTCCACTGCAGGACGGGCCTATCCCTACCGAAGTGGGAACGATACAGCCAATGTATCTCTACCAAGTGGCTTAGGCTGTCTAGTAGAGATTGTATGTATGGCGAGTAGTGCTTGTAAGTGTAACTGTTGTGTTGGAATGGCTTTGGATGTGTGTGTAGTCTGTGAACCAAGTGTAATCGGCCCGCGCAAGCCGACTGGGTGCAAGCATACTTTATAGTATGCGAAACTGGTTCAACCACAGCACCCCTTGTGTCTGCCAATGCAGTGCGTGGCCCGAAGAACGCTCCCAAAATTTTTTACCCTGGCGGGGCGCGACCCCTCATTCTTCATTGTACGAAAACGCACACTTTACCACAGAGGCTCCAGAGATATATATATATATATATATATATATATATATATATATATATATATATATATATATATATATATATATATATATATATATATATCCTTTCACCTCTTTTTCGAAGGTTCTCTCCTAACGAATAAAGTCGTCCATTAGCAGGAAGAATATAATAAAATGGCGCCCTCTAGTTTAAAGGGATAGTGTAATAACGTATACCGGTATTGCGCAATGCACATGTGTGTGTGTGTGTGTGTGTGTGTGTGTGTGTGTGTGTGTGTGTGTGTGTGTTTCCTTTAAGGAATGTCAAAGAAAAGCACCAAAGAAGCTGAAGAGAATAAACACAGAGGGAAGGAATGGAAAATATTCTGTTGCTCTCTCCTGTCAACGACGTTACGTGGCCGAGAAAGTAATTTGTTCTCTTTTTTTCTTTTTTTTACATGAAAATTAATAAAACGGTGACATATTCTTACATCAGAACGCTTCTCTACACCGTCTAGCAAAATATAGTCTATGAGTGTATGAAAGCAAGGAATATAAATTGATGTGGCTAAAGAACGGACTTGTGGTCGACCTGATTAGATGAAGGATGTTAAACGTACATGACATGCCTTTGGTATCGTTTTTAAAAATTCATAATAAATGGAATAACTTAGGCAAGAGTATATGAAGCCCAATTGTAAATAAATTATGTAAAAGAAAATATGTGCAGATGGCTAAACTTAGGAGATGCATCCAGGATTACTGGGGGTCGAAATTATACGAGAATGTGAATGATATTGTGACCTTCAGTAAACATGCTGTTGTTATTCTCCCAGGGTTTGCACTTTTTTGCCCATCAATTGATGTTGTGCTGCCTACTTCTTCCTTAGCCTTTATCATTCTTTTTCTGTGCCTGCCCTCCTCTCTTCCTATTTCTCCCATCTTTCCTGTCACTTCTTATTGCTTTTCTTTCCTTTACAGGTGGCTTTACATTGAGTGACAAGCCAAATGGTTTCCTGTAAGCCAAGAAACCATTTACAACGCTGGGTGGTAACCATATAACCAAACCATACGTGCTCCCTACATGTCAACAAGTGGGTTGGTGGAGGGTTAGTGGCCCCCCCCCCCGTAAAACAAATAACTCAAAGTCAAATGGCCACCCCTTACGGGATTATGGCGTCTGGCAATAGATAGATAGATAGATAGATAGACATCTTTAGATGGGGAAATAGTGACAGTGATGATGATGATGATGATGATGGTGATGATGAGTGTTTTCTACGTAATCAGTGAGAGCTATACGCCTACAAGCAGGATAGGGTTGAGATTTTGTAATTAATAACACCTCTTATTCACCAGTTCAGCTTTCGCGGAGACAGGCCACAAGGAACTGACCACATGACATTTGTGATTTGTAAGCAGGACGTATAGAGGGGACTTCACTCGCCCTGACTCATCCATCCTCAGCCCTTCCCCTCTACACTTCCTGCTGCAGCTATTGCCAACCCTCCTCCATCATCATCCCATCTTCTTGTCAGAGCTTTCCATAATTCGCTACCCCATTGCCATCCTCCTAGACTCATGGACAAAGTTTGTTTCCTTCTCTCCCATGTTCATCCAGGAGTACAACTAGGGACGTGGATATAAATAGACTTTCATATTCTAGGGGAAGAATGTGACACATAAAGTGATTGACTGGCTTTTTTTTTTTTATGCGAGGAAGAAGGAACCAAAGGCCATGAGCCCGCAGTAACAGTTCCCTCCAAGAGAAAAACAAAATACAATAGAGAGCCAAATTCAAGATCCGATCATTTTGAGATGCCTGGACACACTGCGTTTGAAAGACTGGAGATCATAGGCAGCAGGAAATACAGACAGAGGGAGACAGTTCCAGAGCTGACCTGTTGCATAAATGAAAGACTGGGAGTAACGGTTAACTCTTGCATTAGAGAGTTGGACAGAAAAGGGATGAGAGTTTGCTGCCAGACGGGTGCTACGCGCCCGTCGTAGAGGTGGAGGAATGCAAGCAGACAGTTCAGAGGAACAGTGACCATTAAAGTAGCGATAGAAAAGAGATAAAGATGCAACAGTGCGGCGAAGAGACAGAGGTTGAAGGGAGTCAGTAAGAGGAGGAGAGTTAATGAGACGAAAAGCCTTTGACTCCACCCTATTGAGAAGAGCTGTATGTGGGGAGCCTCCCCACACATGAGAGTTGTACTCCACACAGGGGCGGATAAAACCCCTGTATAGAGTCAACAATTGTGCAGGGGTAAAGAAAGAGCGGAGTCGGCTTAGCACACCCAATCTCTTGGAAGCAGATTTTACAAGAGATGTAATATGATCTTTCCAAGATAAGTCCCGAGTAAATGAAACACGAAGCATGTTCAAGGATGATGCAGGATTAAGCTGAATATTATTAAACATTAGTGGGTATACCTGTGGAAGATTTTGTCGGGTTGATAGGTGTTGTCAATAAGCATTAATCGTTAACCCTCTTCTTCATTCTCCTCAAACTCCACCGTACGAATCCAATAGAAAATTTTCTCCAACTCATTCCCTCTCTACTGCTTTTACATTCCTTACTTTAGACAGTCCTATCCAACGCTCCTATCTACATCAACCCTCAACTCTCTTTGTTTTTCCAGTCCCATTCTGCTCCCCAAGCAACTCATCCCATTCAGCTCTCCTTTCGCACTCCCCTCTTCCCTTTTCCATCTGTCTCCCTCCCCATGACCTTCCATTCCTCTCCCAAACATCCCTTACTGTCCTCTCTACCCCCTCCACCTCCCCAAGAACCTTCCTTGCCCCCCACCTGCCTCACAGCCATCCCTTATTCCTCTCCCAGTCCCCCAGTCGTCCCTAACTCCCCTCCTCGCCCCTCCCCCTCCGGCGCTGCCCCCCACACCACCAATTACCAGCTGATACCTCGTTAATGCCACCAGCCCCGGGACCAGCCGTTTGTTATGGTCGATCAGCTGATTCCGCCTCTCCTCTCGTTGCCAGATTGACCCGGCAGCCTCGTCCAATTTAAAGATGATGCTCTCTTCTAGGCGTTGTCTCTCTTACGCCTTTTATCACGATCCATATCAATAACCGCATTCATGCCCTCAGAAATAAAGAGTAAGAAGGGCAGTGCTTCGCAGTTACTGACATAATTGGTATGTGTGTGTGCGTGTGTAGTAAAGATGATCCACTTTAGCATTATACTGTCGTATGCATAATAGTTTTGTAAAAACTTGGAATGATTATTTTTGGTCATTGTTAACCCCCTGGGGGTAGGGGGGTTTGTCAAGAATACTCCCCCAGTATCCCTGCTTGTCGTAAAAGGCGACTAAAAGGGTTGGCGGAGGGTTAGTGCCCCTCCCCGGAAAACAACTAACTAAAAAAACAAACAATAAGCCTCGGACAAGGACTGACCAAACGTTGACGACCAAGGACCGGACAAAGGACATTGCAATTGGAACGTGGAATGTAAGGGGAGCAAATGATGAGGTGAAAGAGAGAGAGATTGTCCAGGTGCTTGAGGATGCGAAAGTGGATGTATGTGGAATAACTGAAACAAAATGGAGAGGAGAAAGTGTGAGAGAATGGGAGTATGGATGGGGTATATGTGCAGGAGTAGGTGAGAATGAGAGGGCAAAGGAAGGAGTATGTATAGTTGTGAGTAAAAGATGGAAGAGGAGCATAAGACAGTATGGATCAGTTGGATCAAGGATTGTGTGGGTAAAGTTGAAAGTTGGAATACAAATGTGGGCGATTGTGTGTGTGTATGCGCCAACGCAAGATCGTGCTAGAAGAGTGAGAGAAGAGTTCTGGACAAATGTAGAAGTGTGCATGGAAAAGTTTGGAAGGAATGATAGAGTGTTTTTGACTGGTGATATGAATGGTAAAGTTGGGAATGTGAAGGTGGATGGAATAGTTGGTGAGTGGGGTGTGCCTGCTGAGATAGATGAGAATGGGGGTGCGTTAGTGGACATTTGTGCTGGGAGGGGGTTGGTGATAGCCAATACCCTCTTCAGGCATAAAATGATCCACAGGTATACATGGCGAGTGATGAGAAGGGTGGGTGGTGAATTGAGTGAAAGGAAGGCAATGATTGATTATGTGTGTGTGGATGAAAGGATGCGAAGATGTATATTGGATGCAAGAGTTTATAGAGGTTGGGGGAGTGGACTTTCTGACCACTACTTGGTGGTGGCCAGAGTTAAAGTTCAAGTAAGATGGAGGAATAGAAGAAGGGAAAGACGAGAGGAAGGAGTAGTTGCAAGGAGAGTGGAAAGGTTACAAGAGGATGAGAAAAAGGCAGAGTATAAGAGAGAAGTGGAGGAACGATTGGGCAAATATGAGTTGGAGCAGATGGGGGACGTGGAAGGTGTGTGTGTAGAATATTTACAGAAGAAATATGTGCAGCATGTGATGTGGTGTGTGGAAGGAAGAGAAGACGGAGGGGGGTGCAAGGAACAGCGTGGTGGACTGAAGAGGTGAAACGGGCTGTGGCACAAAAGAAGAAAGCATACAATGAATGGATGAGAAATAGGGGCGTGGAAGAAGTTGAGAGGCGGAAGAAAGTGTTATATGTAGAAAGAAAGAGAGAGGTGAAAAGATTAGTAAGAGAGAGTAAGAAGAGAGTGGATGAGGAATTTGGAAGGAATTTGAGTGTAAAGTGGAGGGACTGTAAGAAAATGTTCTGGAAAGAGGTGAAAAGAGTAAGACAGGGTGGAAGTGGAGTTAGCAGGGGAGTGAAAGATAAAAATGGTAGATTACTAGTGGAGAAGGGAGAAAAAGTGAGCAGATGGAGAGAACACTTTAAGGAATTGTTGAACGTGGAGGATGGAAGTAATGTGAGTATAAGTGGCTGGGGAATGGCTGGAAGAAGGAGGGAGGTGAGAAGACAGGAAGAAATCAATAGGATAGAAGTTGTGGAAGCAATGAAGAAAGTTAAATCAGGGAAAGCCCCAGTAATTGATGGAGTGTGTGGTGAAATGCTGAAGCATGGGGGAGAGATAGTAGTAGAATGGATGTGGAAGATGTGCAGATTGGCCTGGGAGGAAGGTAGAGTCCCGGAGGATTGGAAGTCAGGTATAATTATTCCCTTGTACAACGGAAAAGGGGAAAAAGAAGTGTGTGGTAATCATAGGGGCATTTGCCTTCTTAGTATAATAGGAAAAGTATATGGTAGGATACTTATTGACAGAGTTAGAGAAAGAACAGAGAAATTAGTTGGAGAAGAACAGGGAGGCTTTAGGAAGGGAAGAGGTTGTGTAGATCAGATATTCATTCTCAGATCTTTAGTGGAAAAGTTTCTAGAGAAGGGAAAGAAGTTGTATGCGGCTTTCATGGATTTGGAGAAAGCATATGACAGGGTGGATAGACTAGGATTGTGGAAAGTGTTAAGAATATATGGAATAGATGGGAAGTTGTTGAATGCTGTGAAGAGTATGTACGATGGTGCGAAGGCTGCAGTGCGTGTGGATGGTGAACTAAGTGAATTTTTCTCTTTGAAAGTTGGGTTGAAACAGGGATGTGTCATGTCTCCATGGTTGTTCAATCTGTACATGGATGGGGTAATAAAAGAGGTACAAGGAAGGGTAGTGGAATTTGGAGTGGCCCTGGTGAGAGAGGATAGTGTTTGGAATCTCCCTGTACTGTTGTTTGCAGATGATACCGTGTTGTTGAGTGAAGACGAAGGGGAGCTGCAAGGCTTGGTGGATGAGTTTGAGAGAGTGTGTAAGAAACGGAATCTAAAGGTGAATGTAGGGAAGAGTAAAGTGATGGTCTTTGAGAGAGGTGAAGTCAGTGAATGTACAGCGAGGTTGGATGGTGAGGAATTGGAAAATGTGAGTACGTTTAAGTACCTGGGTAGTGTGATGAGTAAGGATGGAGGTTTGGAGGGTGAAGTGCTTGAAAGGGTACAGCAGGGAAGAAAGGTTGCTGGTTCTTTGAAAGCAGTGATAAGAAACAGGGAAGTGAGCATGGAAGTGAAAAAGTTACTACATGACAGTATTGTGATACCAACTCTAACGTATGGAAGTGAAGCTTGGACGTTGTTGGAAGGACACAAGTCAAGAGTGAGAGCCGTGGAAATGAGTTATTTAAGAGGAGCCTGTGGAGTCACATGGAGAGACAGGCTGACGAATGAGGATATAAAGGAGCGTTGTGGTGTTGATGTGGATGTGATAGGAAGCGTTATGAGGAACACAGTGAGGTGGTTTGGCCATGTGGAGAGGATGGAGGGTCAAAGACTGACGAAGAGAGTGTATGTGAGTGAGGTGGAGGGGGAAAGAGGGAGGGGGAGGCCGAGGATGAGATGGAGAGATGGGGTGGAGAGGTATATGAGAGAGGGGGGTGTGAGTTGGGAGCAGGGGAGTGAAATGGCGGGGGACAGGGCGACTTGGAGGCGATTTGTTTGTGGCCACCCCAAACGGGATTGAGGCGTCTGGCAATAGATAGATAGATAGTTAACAAGGTGATGAAAGTTTGCCACAGATTTGTAAAAAATTTCGAATCATAAACTTAGTACGTGCTATGAAGCCTGGTTTCGTACATACGGGGTCTATCGACCAAAAAGTATCATAACGCATTGTGGACGTATTTACTAACCAGCCGTTAAACAAAAATCCCTAACCTAACCTAACCCAGCCAAACATAACCTATCCTGACCAATTTCACTTATGTTAATTTTCAGTCCCTGCTTTCCAACGTGTGTTAGACGCAGAATTATCAGACAGGCTAGCCCCACGCCTTGTGTTGCAATACCCAGCACACACTTTCCACCAGCCTGGAATCAAACTCACTGTCAGCTGAGATTAGTCTGTCTTTGCTCCAAGGATTTGCCGTAACTCCTGCTGTTAATTACTCGCGCCTTGCTGAAGTCATGTGGAGCAATCAGAACTTTGGTGAACATACTGCAGTTACATCTTGTGGAAGTAAAGCTGCAATGCTGACCCTGAATCTTATAACAAGTGTATTGAGAGGAGGCCAGTAGGTGTATTCCGTATCTGTTTATATCTGAAAAGTGTTCAAGTCAGTTCGAAGCTGTTGTATTTTTTTCATTAAATAACATTATTATATGCGAGTACATTTATTCCGTTCATATATCTAAGGCATTATGAAATCAAGGGCTGGATTCTAATGCAGGTGGGAATCTTAAGAACACCTCTTCTGTCCTAATTATTTCTGTATCGGGTACCTTAATATATTCATGTATGCTTTTTGTGAAATGTATGTCGATATAAACAGCCAGTAAGAGATTTATAATACCTGTAATGCCGTAAAAATCCTTAATCCCTTCAGTTCAATGACATACATCATACATTACTATAGCTACCACCAGATTATATCATTCTGTTTAGGAAAGACTTTTAGAACTAGAGTGAGATTACTAGACTTCATTAACTCCTCCACAGGAAGAATTTTCCTTTTTCTGAGAGGAAATGGTTTATGGTAAAAATAACAAATATGTCACCGGTATTAAAGGGTGTTAAGGAGAAGGTTCTGAGAAGGCTCTTTAGCTGACGAGATATGCCTCCAGTACATGAAGCTTTAATCACCTCACTCCGATGACGTACTTCTCATTATATTGTTGCAACCTTCGAAAGATATTAGGTTATTCAGCACGAGAGAGAAAGAGAGAGAGAGAGAAAGAGAGAGAGAGAGTACATATAGCCATCAACAGTTCCCTCACTTCTCAACGTCATTCCTAAAATATAATTAAATCGTCCGGAGAAACCAAGAGCGCTTAAGTGATGCATCATCGAAGTGAACGGTTTACTGATCTGCGTCGTGTTACCAGACATTCAGTTATCAAGCATAATATGAGTCTCGAGTTGAATTTGTTACAGAGTGAGGTTATGTAGGTTACAGAGCCTTTGGTCACAACATACTGAGAGTTTCTGACAACAGCATATTATCAAAGGGAGCAGCAGTAACAAAAACATGCAGCAAGCATCATAACAACTGCAAAACAAGTAGAGGAACAACAACAACAACAACAACAACAAATATAACACCACCACCAATAACAATGACTCGTTGTCCTCGAGTGCTCAAAACATAAAGTTGAAATGTCGCCTATTCATTGCCAGTTAATTACACAGACGCATGGAAACAATCGCAAAAATTATTATTATTATTATTATTATTATTATTTTTTTTTTTTTTGCCAACACCACCTTCAGTCCGATGAAACACTTCTGCTTTTAACTGTTGCTGCTGCTGACAGAATATAATATTCAGGGGGAACCTGACTGTTGTGTACTATTTAATCAAGGCTGTTTGTGACCCCTTCATTACGATACCCAACGACTTATTTTTGTTTGCGTTGCAAGATGCCAGACTAATCAAAGCAATGCTAGCTTGTTCACGTTTTTGTTGTTACTGAAGGACAGTTTGAACTGCAATCAGGCCATTAACCCAATAGCCACTATGTGTTTCATATGACGGAAAACGTGGAGCTGCTACATACATCATATGAGCAAGTTTTTTTTTTTTTTTTTTAATGGGTGCATTTCTAATGCCGTTTGGAATCTCAGTTGAGCTATTTCCGTCACCACCAGTGCATCCCACCACTAACCACGCATCCTCAGTATCTCCCTATGATTCGTATGGAGGGAAGAAGTCAGATGAGCAACTTCATTACTTCACCACGGCTGAACTAAGGTAAACAATGAAATCATATATTTTTTTCGTATACTTTTCCATGCACTTTCATTTCATATGAGTAAAAATAATTTTTGAGATTCCCCCCCCCCTTTTTTTTGCACATGGGAGGATGTAGTCAAGGAAACCTTATATACCAGTAGCAGTTGTTGGGTTAATCCTTCAGCAGACATTTTGCAGTGTATACTCTTATGGGATCTACCAACATCCAATCACAGTTCCAGCTCATCCCACCCATTTCTTTGTCTCCCACGGCCAATTCTCTACCTCACCCTCCTCCCCTGAAGTCTTTTTTCTTAAAGGATATTTTGAAATAAACTTTCACAGTACTCAAACCACTAATTGTACAACAGCATGTCTGTTGTTAAGTGTCTTATAGAACCGAGGGGAGTATTGTTACAAGGGATTTACACCTTTCTGCTTTCTTTATGTTAGTTTTGCTGTCAGTTTCTTTGTTTAATTGCTGGAGCCTTGTGATGGTGCCTTCTGTGTGTGTAGGGGAGGGGGAGAGGATTGATTGAGTCACGATGTTTTATGAAATTAGCAAACTCTGGTGTGAAGTTAGAGCTGTAGTGTTTTCTGGTGCCTCGTGAATGTAGTAATGCTAAATTTCATAAATCACTTGTCGATGATGGTAATAGGTGTGTTGTTTAGTGTACTGAAGAGTTGTTCTCTTTCTTCCGTGAATTCAGTGTAAGTGATTTGTGATCGTCCTGGTCTGGAGTATATATTTTTGTTGTGATGGTAATGGAGAGTAATCTGAAGCGGGCTGAGATTCCGTCTGATAGGTGGTGGTGTGAGGAAGTGTGGGCAAACCGAACGTGATGTCTGACGAGGAGGAAGAGGAGGAGGAGGAGGAGGAATGGTATGTTTGGCGTGCGATGAGGATGCACTGTCAGGTGTTAGTGAGACTGTATGTGTTGTCCAACTGTGCTGCAGTGCTGAGGCCTCGTTGTATTGGCTGTATTCTTACCAGACACCATTTTTAGTGTGAAGGTCCTGGGTGATGATACAGTGGAAGGTCTGTGTCAGGAGGGGAACTGGGAGTTGTACTGCACTGATACAGTGTGGGAAGCATCAGAGAGTATGTAAATGTTGAAAATCTTGATTTCTTGTTTGCGGCTGAAAGTGAAGCTGAGTGATAGTACATCTAGTTCAGTGTCGTTTTGGAAAAGTGATGGCATTGTTTGTATGTGTCTTTGTAGATGATAGATTTGTGCATGTAAGTAAAGAGGCCTCCTCCTTGGCCACAAGTCCAGTCTGCGTGGAATTTTGAGTAGTGTCTTATGTATGGAGTCTTGTGTATGCATGTGAACTTTTTGTTTTCTTGTAAAAGTGCAATGTGTATGTTGTTTGTATTTAGCAAGTGTCCAGTTTGTGGTATTTTGTAGTGGAGGCCATCGACGTTTAGCTGAAATATGTTAGTACTTCATGTGTGAGATAGTGCACCTCCTGGCAGTGACCTTGTGAGTACATTAGGGGGTTCTTGGAGGATGTGCAAAAAATTGTATTAATACTACTTGGACATGAGTGTTTTTGGAGGTCTTACGCTTGTCAGATGCCCATTTGAAATGGTGTCGATAATACAGGTAAGTATGATGCTTGTGATGTGGATCCATTCTCTGCAAGTTACATTCAGCAGATCCACAGGTACGGCTATTAAGTATGACGGGTTGGGTGATGAGAGTGAACTGGGTAAAGGTATTGTCTTTAAGGGCTGGGATTGCTCTCAGTGACTCCAGCAAATGTGAGAAGGACAGAAATGACCGCCGAAGGGCAATTTCATTAAGAAAAAAAAAAAAAAAAAAAAAGGGCAGGGAGCAGCTGCCCTCCTGCTAGAGGAGGCACCCCACCAGGTTGACCATTGTCCTTCTCACAAGATGCAGATAGGTTCGGGAGGTTCGTTCCATTCCAGCTGGGGTGCACACTTCTGTTCTACTTTATTTTTGCTGCTACTAGATGAGATTATTTTCAGCTCTGGGAAGCTAGCTAGCTAGTGACGGGATTAATGAAGGCTGTATGTAATAAGTCTAGTACAAAATTTTGTCTTAAACTCAGATTGCTTGTCTAGAAGTAAAAAGATGTAAAATGAAAGAAAGGCATTCGGGAGCCGAATGCTAATCGCCCGCCAGAATATGCTGTTGGCCAAGTCAAAGATTTAGGCCATATCTTGATACCCTGAAGGTTTCATGTTGATAGCTCAAGCCGTTCATGAGATATACTTTAATGGTGCTAAAGGTGGGCAGTAATTCTAGTTGACCTTTGGCAGCCTTTTCAGTGGTCATGACCTTGACCGCGAATGCCCATTTTCGAACTCGTCCAAGATTTTGGCCATATCTTGATACCCTGAAGGTTTCATGTTGATAGCTGAATCCGTTCATGAGATATAATGGGAACACACACACACACACACAGGCAGGTAAAAACATTATCTCTCCGCCCCCTAAAGGTGGGCTATAATAAATTGGTGCACACTTCGCTTGAGACCGTCTGACTCTGGTGATGGCTACTGCAGAACAACTTATAACTGTATCTCATGCTGGTAAACCTGCTTTCATGGAGATTATACCTTTTGCTTATGTACGTCACTGGATTGACAGGTAATGTGGTCTTTTCCACATTAAGTTAAGCATATTTCAAAGCCCACGAAACCAGAAGAGGTGACAACTTTTCTTGCCGATATTGCACAATATTTTGGGTCTACTTTGCTCATTGGTGTAATCGGATGCAACGGCATACATTCAGAATTAGCTGCACTTTTATTTTAGATGACAAACTCGATTCTCCCTCGCGAAATTAGCGATAAAAGCTAAAAATATCCGAGAAAAGTGTGGGTAATGAGTCGTGTCTGGGATCATTAGCCTCTCCAATACGGGGAAACCTTTTTATAGATTATTCTTGCACTCTGATTTAACTCAGTTTAGGAAAGTTCCGCTGTACAGAGGGTATAATGAAGGCTGTATCCAACTCCTCCAGTTCAGAAGACCCCTAACATACAAAATGAAGTTAACTAAAGGTAGCAATAATAAAACAGAAGGAAAGGTGAAGAAATCGGGCGGGGTTGTAGTAACTACTAACTGCTTCACTCCGATGACAATTTTATCTTCCATAATCTTGTTATCTTCAGATTTTTCAGTCAGCCTAGGAGTGACTCTTCGAACTGGAGCGGTAAGATTGACCTTTATGTACCCCTTCACTATAAGAATTCTCCAGTAAGCTGAAGAATCCCATAAAGGTAGCAAAAAGGTACCAGTAAACTACGTTACTAGTTTGAAGTAGTTAACATCTTCACCCAGATTACACATAGTTAAAACGAAGTCGCATGGTTTTATATATATATATATATATATATATATATATATATATATATATATATATATATATATATATATATATATGTAAAATGGAGTTGGTTCGTTTACAGAACTTCAACAGTAAGTCATGCGGTGGGTCTTGCGAAAAGTGTCAAAATCAATTTTGACCAATCTTGACAAGTAATGAATATGAACTATTTTGTTTCACCACAGGAAGCTATATCAAGAAAACTATTCTCCTCCGTGTGTGTGTGTGTGTGTGTGTGTGTGTGTGTGTGTGTGTGTGTGTGTGTGTGTGTGTGTGTGTGTGTGTGTGTGTGTGTGTGTGTGTGTGTGTGTGTGTGTGTGTGTGTGTGTGTGTGTGTGTGTGTGTGTGTGTGTGTGTGTGTGTGTGTGTGTGTGTGTGTGTGTGTGTGTGTGTGTGTGTGGAGCACCAAAACTGGAAAAAGGACTTTGATGAAACTTGTTAGGATGACTGGAATTGGATCCCAGATGGGCCATTTTTGGTCTGATGTCGATTGAAATTTTCTGGAAGGGTGTTTTGAAATTGTCCCCATTGGTGTTACATTACCGGTACATGTTAGAGGCTGCGGAGCATTTCCGTGAAGCTTCATGAGTCTTTGGAGAGAGAGGAGAGTGGGTGATTGCATATCTACAGTGTGAAGTCTACTATTTCACTGATGCTACGAGTAGACGATTATATTCAGCAGAATATGGTGGTAGCTGTAGTGGTGGTGGTGGCAGTACCTGTGAAGAAAGATGGTGGTGGTGGTAGATGTGATGATGGTGGTAGTGGTGGCTTTGATGGTGAAGGTGGCAGTTGTGATGGTGATGGTGGTGGTGTTGATAACTGTGGTGGTGGTAGCTGTGATCGTGATGGTGACTGGTAGTTGTGGTGGAAGCTGTGCTGGTGTAGGTGGTGGTGCTGGTAACAGCAGCTATTATGGTGGTGGTGGAAATGGTCATGGTGGTGGTTGTGGTTGTGGTGATGATGGTGGTGGTGGTTGAAGTTTTGGTGGTGGTGGTGGTGGTAGTGGTAATTATGATGATGATGAGGTTGGTGGTAGCAATGCTGATTTTTGTGGTGTTGGTAACTGTGGTGATGTGGTGGTGGTGGTAGCTGTGATGATGGTGGTGTTGATCTTAACTGTGATGATGATGGTAGTTGTGATGACGATGGTGGTGGTAGTAACTGTGGTGGTGGTGGTGGTAGCTGTGGTAGTGGGAGATGGTTGTTATGAAACGCCTCTCATTTGGACAACTGGCGAGCAGCCCATTTGGGCCGTGAGGGTCTTGAATCATCTAGGAAGCCAACACGCTGGTATATTTTAGAAACCAGTATCGTCAGAATCAGCCAAAATACAAAGAGAGCATCACTGACTAGTCTTTTTCATGCTTCAACTTCTTACTGAGTTTCGGTACTCGCGGTAATGGCATCAGCCCAACAGTCGACATGCGTTATCAAGATTATGCAAGACCTTTAACGTCGCAAAAACTTGCCTATAGCTACACGAAATTCGATAAGATTATGTTATGGAGTGATAATTCATCTCCTTTTTTGACTACACATGGCCATCAACTAAACTAAAAGGAATTAAGAATCTTTCTTTGAGAGCAAGCGTGGAATAGGTGTATTTTAATGACTGGTTTAATCTCAGGATGAGTATCCTAACCCCTTAAGTACGAGGCGTCACTCCTAAACTCCCTTGGTGGCAGCATTAATAAATAAACTGGCGCTGTAAACATAACAGGTAAATAACGTTGCCGTTCTGAAGGTGACACTAAAGACTGTTATTCCGTTCACTCTGATGGTGCATTCTTCATTACCTCCGTCAACGAAGCTGGATAGAGGTAATGTGCTCATCAGTGTCTGTTTTATGTAGGCTAAAAAAACATTTAAGAAAAATTGTTACATTTCAGTTAAATCTAGTAGATAGGGGGAGAGTGGATCCAGGGAGTTTTGATTTGAATTTGAGGTTCCAGTGCAGGAATGAATCAGAAATTTTATTGGCGCTGGCGATGGTACAGTTTACGGTCTCCATGATATTTTAACAGGACAGACTAAGACTGTAGAAGTAACTGACTGTGTAAGACCGGAAAAATATTTGTATGGTAGGAAAGAGGAAGTACAGCAGTATATCATATTTTTTACTGGCATTGGCGCTCTGCACTCGGTGAAAGGTTTCTAGTTTATTTTTGCTACATTCAGCATCGAAATGAATACATTACTGTATATTATAACCTTCTTTAATCTGCTCGTCGCCGGACCGTCCTAGGTGCCCGCCAATGAATGGCTTATTCTGAGAGTCAATTAAATTAACCAGGAGTGTGTAACTTACGCCAGACAGCCCAATCCGCACCACCGTGCAGTTAGTACTGCCGTACTATAATACTCGATCTCTCATATGAACTTCGTGGTTAGTGTTTCCAGGTATATAAAATGTATAAGAAGAATACTGTATACATGTCACAGAAAATTCCTTAGTAAAGACAGTTAAATGAGCATAAACAAGTGGAAATAATTTCTCAGCTTGAAGATCTCTGGCATCCTATAGCATGCCACTCCCCCCCCCCCTCTGAATATCTGAATGGGGGAGGATTAATTGCTATTCTCTCTCTCTCTCTCTCTCTCTCTCTCTCTCTCTCTCTCTCTCTCTCTCTCTCTCTCTCTCTCTCTCTCTCAACTAATTAATGACAGACAAGCTAAACAAAATACACATTTCTATGCAGAAAAATCGTGCATTTTGGAGGGTCAGGCAGCGAACACTGCTCTGCCTGCTAGAGGGTTCTTCTGAGTGGAACAAAATCATCTTGAGGTTGCAAGAAAAAATTATGCTAAATAAAATACTCTGGTGATACGAAGAAAATAATAAGTGGTACTTTGCTCTGTTTGGGGATAATGTCATGATACGTCTGTAATGGTAGGGAAGCCTATAATATCCTCGCACAACGAATTCCTGTAACTGCTGTTAGAGTTTAAATACAGAACATAATTATACGAGTGTGACAGAAATCGCCAATTGCAAATGACTTGGATCAGTTTGGGAATGTTTAAACTAAATGTTCTAATCTGCTGTGATACAATGGCATGCTAAGTAAAAAAGTAAATACCAGGCTACTGTAAACAAAAGTAATCTCGATCGTTATCACTGTACACTTATTTCCATGAGGGTAAATGTGTCTGATAGGAGTGATTGTTTTTCCTTTACATAACCTCTTGAATCCTATATATAACTTAGTATTGCTACTATCACATTGCAAATTTCAGCTGCGTAAAAGCCTCAGTGTTGAATGTGTTAATGAAGGCTCCATTTTACATCCCCATATCGAAAAGTCTCGTACACTGAACAAAACAGCTCCTAGATGGCATGAGTAGAAAAGGAAATACGTCTTCAAAGTGTCAAAAATATCGTCTCGCCTTACCACAGCATCATCGTCAAGCAGCGAAGGAAGGACCCGCGGTTTATCAATGTGAAACTGTATCTTGGGAAATGCCAGCTCCGATACACGATCCCCACCTGATCACCACAAGAGGATGACACACTGAGGTTGTCAGTGGTATGGCTTTGTCTTCCACACACTACTGTAGTCCTCACCGCCTGTTAGGATATCACTGGAATAGTAGCAGGCTAAGTGTAAATACATTGTTTGAGACATGGAATAATATGAAGACTTAGAAGATGGGTTAGGATACAGACTGTCCACCATACGTCCATATCAATGCCCCAACCATCCCCCAAACACCAATAGTCGGGTTACATGAGCATCTCCAATTGTTCTGCCATCACAGGAGGACAAGCCGAAACACCTTCTCAAAGGACATAAGTTCCCTCCCCCTGTTCTCTCTCTCTCTCTCTCACACACACACACACACACACACACACACACACACACACACACACACACACACACACACACACACACACACACACACACACACACACACACACACACACACACACACACACACACACACACACACACACACACACACACACACACACACACACACACTCAGATACTGGGGTTTCTGACTAATACATCTGAATTAATTGTAGGTGTGTTTGCAAATTCTGACACACCCTGAATCCACATTAAAGAATAAGGAGCACAAAAGCTACAAAAGGACCCTCCGAGAAGACATTGCTCTGGAAAAAGCTTAGAATAGTCTGCTATTTAATCCCTAAGTTTCGTGTAAGTATTTTGTTAGGAATCGAATTTTTGCTACCTACACATATACACGCAAGCTTAGCGTCAATAGAATAGTTGCTCTTGTGGTGATTTTTTATTTGCACTAATCATTTTCATACATTACGTATATTTTGGCCTGTTCATACTTATACGGTACTATGCATTTTCACACATCATCTCCACCATAAAATGCTTAAGTTCTCGCAATTCTGTTTCTCTAGAACATTGATTTCCGAGACTAACTATCCGAGTGATATTGCAACCCCCCCGTGGCTGGTACAGGTGTTGAGTGAGTGCGAGGCAGCGGTTGTCATGAGACATCACTGTTAGAGAGGGGAAGGGCAGCCAGTGACAGCACCAGCGTCGAAGGGGGGGCGGGGAGCACAAAGTGATGTGAGACGAGCAGAACTGGATAGGGTTTGTGAGGAACGGACGGAACAAGTAAGGGCGGGACAGGGCTAGTAAAGGAAGGGTAGGGCTCGTGAGGGCGGGACAGGGGTGGTGAGGGACGAACAGGGCGGGTTAGGGACGAGCAGAGCTGTTGAGAAACGAAAACGACTGATAAGGAAGGGATGGGGTTGATGATAACGGGATGGGGCTGGTGAGGGCAGGATGGAACTAGTAATGCTGTTAAAAGGAGGGACAGGATTGGTAATTAATTAAACTTTGGTTTTGTTTCATTACGGGGCGAGTGTTTTTTGACACTTCAGTTCAATTACGGGAGCCCCAGTCAGCAACCGGTAACATCAGTGGACAGTAATTACATCATTATTTATTCTATATAACACTAGATGTCTCATGGTAGTAAATCAACTTTCCACCTAAACATTAGCTTAACATAGATTTGTTGACTTTAGATCAATGCTATATCAGTATTGAATATGTCATGACAGTTATTTATAATATTATGGTTAATTTTTATAAGGGGGAGAGAGAGAGAGAGAGAGAGAGAGAGAGAGAGAGAGAGAGTTGGCAGGGTAGGACAGGACTGATAAGGGCACAGTGAGTCAGTAAGGCCGGATTATGGGAGGTGGAATGGTGAGAGGAGAGAAGATTCTGCTGATGGAGAGGCGAAGAAAGTGGCACGATAGTCTGGCAGAGAAGTGTGGGTAGCCGGAGTCTAGTGGAAAGGTGATGGGTGAGGATAGGGCTGACCTAGTGTAGAGGTGACAAATGAAGGCACGGATGGTCTGATGAAGAGCTGCGAGGTCATGAGTGAGGGTAGGGATTGTTTGATGGATAGGCGAGAGATGAATGAAGTCTGGCGGAGGGGTGAGGGCAGGGATGATCTGGTGTTGGTGGTGTGGTGGAGATATATGGGTAACGCTGATCTGTAGATGCAAGGTGTAAAAACAGCAGTGGTATGATGGAGGGGCGAGGGAAGCAGTGTCTGGTGGAGAGGTTAGGATAGTAGTAATGTGGTGGAGAGGTGAAGGAAGTGGGTGATTTGGTGGAAAGGTGATGGCAGGAATGATCTGTTGAGAAGGTATGAGGTGAGGGCAGGGATGATCTGATGACTTGAGAGCTGAGAGGGCAGGGGTGGTCTGGTGATGAGGTTAGGACAAGGTTGGTCAGTTGGAGAGGGGACACAAGGGAGAATCAGGTGGAACGATGAGGCAGAAATATCTACTGTAGAAGGTGACTGGTGAAGGCGGGGCGTGTGTGGTGGTGAGATGGGGACAGGGTGAGGATTAGGACAGGAGTAGAAAGAGTGTTAACCTGTTACGAAAGGGCAAGGGTGAGAAACGAGGAAGGGTGAGAACAGGTTAATGGCTAAGTGCAAAAGTGAAGGTAAAAGTAACGAGTAGATCAATGGTGAGGATAACAGATATGGAAGGGTAAGTGTTTGTGGATAACAACCACCAAAGCAGGTTATGGTCAGGAAGGATCAAATGTCAAGGCAAGAGTTTGGGTGGAGCAAGAGCTGATGCAGGGTGATGACAAGGGAGAGGAGGGGGTCTGAAAAGGGATGGCGCTGGAGTAGAGTGAGGGTGAAAGCAGGATGGAGGTGAGGGAAAGGTGATATGAGGGCAGGGAGATACAAAGAGACGGTGTACGTCAGGGATGAGTGATGCGAGAACAGAAAGAAAGCCAGAGCAAGTTAAGGGTGCGGGCAAGGTGAGAGTACGAGTAAGATGAGAACAGAAACAGGGTGAGGGAAAGGACGGGGTAAGGGAAAACGAAGGGTAAGGATAAGAATAAAGTGAGAGCAGGAGCAGAGTGAGGGCAAGGGCAATGTAAGAGCAACGAAAGGGGCAAAAACTGAGGAAGGATAGGTCAAGAATGAGAGGAAAGGCAGGTTATGAACAATGGCCGGGCGAGTGAGGGGTGAGGGTGTGGGCAAAATCTGGGTGAGGGCAGCAGGATGACGATATCAACAAGATAAAGTGGTCAGAGCAGGCCAAAGTAAGGGGTAGAAAAGGGTAAGGGCTGTTGTAGAATGATGATAGAATGAGGTCTGGTGCAAGTTGAAGGTGGGGGGCAGAAGCTGGGGGAGGGATAGAGGCAGGGTGAAGGTAGGGGCAGAGTGGGGGCAGGGGGGCAAAGGTGGAGTGAGGGAGGGGGGATAGGATGACGAGGATGAGGGGCGGGTGAGTGCAGGGCAGGGACAGCATGAGGGCATAAGCAGGGTTAGGGTAGGATGAGAACATGAGAGGAATTAGAGTACAGGGAGGGTGAGGAAATGTGCAGAATGAGACAGGAGCAAGGTGAGGGAAGGCACGGAGTGAGCCAGGAACAGGGTGAGTGCAGGAGCTATGAGGACATAGACAGCATGAAGATATAAGCTGGGTGAGAGTTGGTGGCAGGTGGTGGCGGCCATCATCCACTCATTTGATGTAGTGCTGCCTACTTCTTCCTTAGCCTTTATCATTCTTTTTCTGTGCCTGCCCTCCTCTCTTCCTATTTCTCTCATCTTTCCTGTCACTTCTTATTGCTTTTCTTTCCTTTACAGGTGGCTTTACATTGAGTGACAAGCCAATTGGTTTCCTGTAAGCCAAGAAACCATTTACAACGCTGGGTGGTAACCATATAACCAAACCATACGTGCTCCCTACGTGTCAACAAGTGGGTTGGTGGAGGGTTAGTGCCCCTCCCCACAAAACAAATAACTCAAGGTCAAATGGCCACCCCTTACGGGATTATGGCGTCTGGCAATAGATAGATAGATAGAGAGTACAGGCAGGGTGAGAGCGAGTGTGTGTGTGTGTGTGTGTGTGTGTGTGTGTGTGCGTGAGCGTGCACGTGCGTGCGTGTGCGTACGTGCGTGCGTGCGTGCGTGTGTGTGTGTGTGTGTGTGTGTGTGTGTGTGTGTGTGTGTGTGTGTGTGTGTGTGTGTGTGTGTGTGTGTGTGCGCGCGCATGCGTGAGCCTGCCTGGCTGCCTGCTTGGGTGGGTAGTGGGTGGATGGATGGGTGTCCGTCCGACTCTGGGCATAGGCTTAACAGCCCGTTCCCTGAGGCTCAGCAGTTCTCATAGGCAATATACAGTACACCACAGATCACCACATCGGCGCTAACACCTACCGACTGTAATGAATACAAGCTTGGGCTGTGTTATATAGGACTGGTGCATTGGTATTAGCGAGGGTATTTTTATATGTCAATGAACCTTTTGGTAGATAGTCAAGTTTGTTATATCGAAATTCAGGCTGTTTCCTGCCCCAGCCGGGACTCGAACTCTCATCCACTTGGACAGTACACCACCTCCCTACCGACTCAGCAGGGT
This sequence comes from Coenobita brevimanus, assembly GCF_032717465.1. NCBI lineage: Eukaryota > Metazoa > Arthropoda > Malacostraca > Decapoda > Coenobitidae > Coenobita > Coenobita brevimanus. Next base: position 42,537,435 of record NC_136976.1, read on the forward strand.
GAAGACAGGGAGATGACAAGGAAGGGGTGGAATGATGAAGAATGACAGCAGGGGGTAAGGAAAGAGCAAGGGCTGGGGCATTTTGAAGGAATGAACAATGTGAGAGAAGAAGTGTGAGCATGCTGAGGGCAGAGACAGGGTTAGGGCAGAGGCTTGGAGCAGGACGAGGTCAGGGGCAGGAAGTAGGTGCCAGCAGCGGTAGGGGCTAAGGGAGGGTTTAAGGTAGTAGCAGAACAGAGTGAGGGTAGGGGCTGGGTGAAGGGAGGGGCGGAATGAGGGCAAGGGTAGGGTGAGGGCTGGAGCAAGGAAAGGATTGGGGCACGGTAAGGGCTGGGGTATGGTGAGGGCTGGGGCACGATGAGGACTGAGGCAGGGTAAAGGCATAGGAAAGGGAAGAATGTGGGCAGGGTTAGAGGAAATGTGAAAGCAAAGGGTAGGGTAAGGGCAGGGGTAGGGGAAGGGAGAGGTAGGATAGCCGTCTCCATAAACACTGGGGCCGAGCACCAATATCCCGCACTCAGCTGATGGCCACACTCCCTTTTATTTACTCCTGACGGGGTGGTGTGCGAGCAGGAGTGTTCTTGTCCACACACTGGAAGGTGCAATATATTGCCCACGCTAGGAGCTGTGTACAAGCTGCTGTGTTGGTTCACGGACGAGGACATGGAGTGAAGCAAAGTAATAAATACTGTGGACTTATATATACAAAACCAGGGCTATCGGATTCCACAGCTCACATATGCAAACAATAATGGAAGTCGAACCAGACTTATCTGATGGTTCCCAGCCACAGCCTAAAATATTTCTGTATCAAATCAGTGGAAAGAATATTTTTCAATAACAAAGGTCCAGTAAACTTCTATCTGTGAAAGTGACCATTGAACGTTGTACTGAATGTATCTAACTTCGAAAGAGGATCTGAACTATATAGTAAGAAATAGAGTTAGCGGGATCTAACAAAGCCTGCTGTTTGCCAGGAAGGAATTATGGTAGTTCGATGAATCTGTGATCATTATTCTGTGCAAGTCCGATTAGATTAAAGATTGATTCCTAAAGATACCTGAAAAAGAGAGAACTAAGTGCAGTAGATGATCTGAACAATCATAGCGACACAAATGATAACATTGTGCTAAGAGAAAAAGAAATTTAAAAAAATTATCAGTTAGGACCACTGTCTTCAATCGGGGACGGAATTCGGCATAATCACTGCAGCACCAGTGAATTTGTTTACGTCTCACGTCTACTGTGTTCTAACAAGCCCGTTATAGTTGTAAGACCATTGTAGACATGATACATAAACAAGTAAACTGGAGACACAAAAGACCTCCAACTCACCACCCTTTGAAGTACCGGTACTTAAAATGAAGGCGACTGTGTCATCGTCGTGGGAACAAAAGTACCACAGGGAGTCTATATGAATACATTTTTGTCAGTCTTAAAAAGTAGTTTTGTTGACGATTTTTGAATAATTCGTGTTGTAATATCAACGTTAATGTAGTGCAGTTTCATTGTTAATGTTGTTGTTGTTATTATTATTATTATTATTATTATTATTATTATTATTACTATTACTATTAAAAATGATTTTCTTGTCATAATAACAATTATTACTACAGTATTATATTTCATTAGACATGCTCACTGCTAGACTCTCCTGCGTAGTGGTGCTGAAAAACAACAGAAAGCACTCTTACCTGCTCACATTCATATGTCTGTACCAAAGCTTTAAATCCTCCACATCCAAGTCCCAGTTATTTACGGTGTACCTCAGTTTTTTCACTTTTTGCATGTTGTACACAATGGGAACGAGTCATCCCTCCATATTTAATATGTTAAGGCAAAAACCCTGGTGCAAAAGTCATGAAACCCTAAAATGAATTGAAGAAACTCGATATGAAAGAAAATAATATAAAGGTAAAAATAAGTATACCTTTTTTCAGTCTGTCAACTAAAATGTCAAAATTGAGAACAGTGAGTATAGAGTCGTATGTTTAAA